>NC_088602.1:191662439-191963689 GCF_036013475.1 Columba livia | reverse complement strand
TTAAGCTAGCTCTGAGTGAAAGCATAGTGCAGCACTAGACACAGATGTTGGTTGGTCATAGAAACAGTATATTGCTGTGAACACTGCTCTGAGCCCAAACTAACTCTGCTTCTAGCTTGGGTTCAGGGCTGCACAACCATCACTACTCTACTTGTGCTCTCCTGGCTGCGAGGATCAGCTACACGGCAGATCTGCACTGAGTGTCCTAATACACTGCCAGCACATCCTAGGTGTTCTGCTGGCCTCAGCCCTTGCTGCTGCAGGTCTGCACAGCTCCACTTACCTCTTGGTTACATGCCAAAGGATGGACAAGAAAGAGCAGTTTGATGGGATTTTTTTTTTTTTTTTTTTTGCCAATGCTTTTTGAAGTTTTTATAGACAATTCAGCCTCAGCTTATGATGAACAGTAGTGAAGGACATTTCCATAAGCCCCTGACCATATGTTGATACCTGACTTCCCTATATAGTTAGGCAGTGGTCACTCAATAGCACATTAGCTGTTCTCCCTTGCTTTACAATTTTGCTAGTCAGAGATTTTCAAAAATACATCATGTTCATAACCATGGTGCATCAGAGGAGAGTAACTGTCTTCCTTCTTTCAACTTTGAATGAATCATAGAGTTAATCATGGACACCTAGAAAGCTGTATTTCCAAATATCAGTCAGCTATTTAAAACCTGTGATCAGCTGTCAGTGTGTCCTGATGGAGGTTGGATGGCTCCGAAATGTTGACAAATCCACTATTTGAAAATAAAAGCAAGTTATAACACACCAGACTGCAAGCATCTGTACTGTGAAGGCTGGATGCAAAGCTTAGAAAAGAATACAGAGTGGGATTGCGTGCTGACAGTTCTCGGGCATTTTTATTCCAATGTTTCATTTAGGATGATTTAAGACCTGGATGAGCAATGCCAACAAAATAAATAAGTAAATGCAGACAGGCTACAAGAATGCGGCTATCATGGGAGAATGACAAATACCCAGATACCACATTCTAATGGGGTCCCAGATTGTCCGCTGCCTTGGTGCAACAGGCTCTGTGGCTTCTGAAGTAGTTTTAAAGCCATGCACTGACTCCTGATGGTGTACAGATATGACATCCCTAAACATTTGCAAGTGTGTTCCTGTGTGCATGCATTCAGATGCGCACGTTCACATGCTTCTGTGATTCTGTTTGTGAGGACAACACATTAATAGGAGAACAGAGAGCATGGAAACCATGTGGAGAGCTGAGGTGGCAGGGAAGGGAAAAAGCAGAAGATGTAGGCATTACCTGATGCCTTCTCCCCTTTGGTACAGTTCTCTGTGCCCAGTTACCCTCCAGAGTCAGCATTATCCCTGTGAAGAGAACTGTGGAGCCCCTCCCCATCTTTCTTTCCTTTACAGCATACCTCAGATTCCTGAATCACTCTTCAGCTGATAATCTAAAGATTGCACTAGCCCTCTTCGCCACAAACTGTTGGAAGATGCCATGGTCCATTCAGCTGATTTCTAGTCACACTAATCCTTCTGTCAGGGTGCGTGAATGGCTTCATCTCATCTGAGCAGCATCCCTTCATCCCAGTATGTTGTCATAGAAATATCTGAGCAGAGGCACAGAAACAAAATAATTATGCAGTGGTAAATTTCAGAATATTATTCCAGCCAGCCAGAGACTTCCCAAAGTGAACATAGTGCCTTTGTCTTTAAAAGCTTTTTTGTGGGTTTTTCTTCCATAATTTTCTCTAAATGATTTTTCATCCTATGACAACATTTAACATTTACTCTAACTTGAGACAAAAAAAAAAATCAACTGTAGTTTAACTCTGAACTGGGAAGAGGGGTAATTTCTTGTGTTTGTTTTACACTGCTTTTGCTAGTGCTATGCTCTTCAGGTGTGGATCTTCATGACAGAACCTCACTAATTGAGCGCATGACCAGCATTAATATATGCTTTGAAAGGCAATAGAGAAAAGTGTTTTACGGTATCTAATAGTGGTGTTATGGCACCTTTGAAGGATCCTGAGCCTTGACTGTGGATGAACACTGCTAAGAACAGTACATAGATATAAAGAGATATGCAGACCTTTGTTAGTAAGGGTGACTTAGCTTTGGGCAGAGTTCTTTTCAAGGACAGGCATAAACAGAACATTTTAAAACTAAGAGGACTTTATATTTCTGTATGGGTGTTTGCTGGTATTTACATCTTACAGTAAGACTGAAACTGTAGGAAAGGCAGGTAAATCAGTAGGAAAAAAAAAGTATTATTATCCATGGTTTCCAAGTGGATAAAGAGAGTACAGCAGAGTGCGTGAACTGCCTGGGGTTGCACAGATGATGTTTGTGCTTCTGCTGAACTGTGGCTCTTGATGAGATGGACATTTGTTGGAGTATTTTCAGCCTGGGAAGCCTCTTAAAAGTTGCATCAGGATGCCAGGGAGTGTGGGAGAGCAAGCATTCACAGAGGGGAGTGGGCACTCACGGCTTTCATGCCGTCTGGCAGGGCTCATCTCTTGAGGGAGAACATCAGGGGAGAGGGCTTGCAAGCTTGTGCAGAGCTAGAGAAGATGGCTGAAACCTGAGACTTCTAGGTCCAGCATAACAAAATCAAGAGAGAGTGGACAGATTAATATCTCAGTGGAATCATGACACATTCACACAGAACAGTTAGGGTTGGAAGGGACCTCTGGAGATCGTGTAGTCTATTCCCCTTTTTCCCTTTCACAGTCCCATGACATCCCTTTCCATCTGCCATTTTAAACTGAATTTCTGTTCCCTTGATATTAAACAGTAATCAAATTTCATCAAAGTGGCTGCAACAATTCAGCAGTGGATGAATTGATTTCTTTGTTTCAGTCTTCATCACATATGTGTGAAAAGTGCTGTAAGATCTGTTAAAGAGGGAGGCATAGGTTAGAAAAAGTCAGGGGATTAATGCTACAGCCTGATGGGTGGCCTCCTCTGGTCTTGGAGGAGTTTTAAATACGTTCTACCACAGAAGTGATCAAGAGAGTTCCATGGCTTTATACTTAGGGAAAAAACTCCTGGATGATGGAGATTTAAATATCAAGTACAGACTTGAACCTGTCATGTCCTGTGGATGTCCTTGTTGAGTATTACCTTTTGGCTTAAATAAACTCACCAACATAGTCATATTATGAATCTCATATCTGCCATTTTTTTTTCCCAGCTGACAATAATAAGTAATTCAATCAAATTGCAATATCTCCTGTTGTCAGATAAGCCACTGCCTTAGGAGGCCATGCAGCACTAGTGTAAAGAGAAGAATACAAGCAGACCAGTAACTGTAAAAGATGGGCCTTCAAGATTTGCATTTCTCTATCTTTTTCTTCTTTACTACTACAATATCAATTAAGTTAGCATTAATATATACTAGAGCATCTGGACCAAACTAAGTAGTTGTCTTTTATATTGCAATTCATTGCAGCGCTCAGTCTTTCTGAAGTAGGATACATGAGAGCAAAAGTTTTATTTGAGCTTGTTATCTCATCTGGTCTTACAGACGAGTTAAAAACTCCAGCAATTTCCATTTTTAGTTAGGAGACATCCAAACTTAGTCTTTGATGTTCTTTGTCAAACTGAGATTAGAATACATCTGTGCGACATGTTAGTCTAGATTTTTAGCCTCTCTACTTTGGCCCCTTCTTCTGTGTTCCCTCTGCTCCAAAAACCAAAACCAGACACAATCTTTCTGGTTCAGGGGCCACATCTTCCATTCAGAGTGTAGCACAGTGGTGCCTATGAGACACACATTACAAAGTGTAACTGTAATAATAGTTGACACTTCAGAAACTCAGCAGGACTCAAGCAGATTTGCTTTTACAGACATTTCCCTCCTCTCCCAGTTTTTGCTTTTGAAGTGTTTGAGTTAATCTCTGCTGTAATGCAAAAAAAAAAAAAAAAAAAATCTCATATGATTAGGGAACCAGTTTCTGGATATGTGAGAAAGTTGTGCAGTAATTTATAAGAAATCTTTTAGCAAAGACCTTACCATACTTCTGCTCTTCGGCACTATGAACATAGAAGATTGTTTCCTCTACAATAATCAGGGCTACATGACTGTAGTCATTTCAGTCAATATAGCTATAAGAGAAAGACAACATTTGTGAGTTTCCATCCCAGTGTGAACACAGAGTTTTTTAATCAACTTGTAAATTGATTTATATAATCTAGGTCTTGCTCCCTTTTGTAAAAAATTATCAATCTGTAGCAGTGCCTAGTATTAATATACATCCAATCAAATACATTTCTTCAAGCAGCATATGGCAATTGCATGAATTTTAACTGAATCAGTTCAAAAAGTTTTAATTAAATGGATGTAATCTCTGCATGTAGCTAGCCCTTGGTCACAGAGTTAATCTAGATGACTTTCATGGGAACTTCACTTCATCTTTTATCTTTCTGCCAAGCCAGTAGAAATTAGTGGTTGCATTGTGAGGTGACTCAACAAAAATAAGACAGCATTAATCAGTGGGAACAAATCTTCATTTGCATAAGTGTAAACATGTTTCCAGAAATAGAGCAAACATAATATCAAGATTCACTAGCGTGTCGCTCCCACATCAACAGGTTACAGCACCCAGCTTTCTCACAGAGGTGACAGTCTTCCTGGTAACTTTTCATAGATTATTTTTGTCAAGAACATTCCTAACAGAAAGCAAAGAGAAGATGGTGTTAACACCTAGCCAGGAGCAAACCTGCAAATACCTGGGTCCCTGATTCATGCATGGAAACTCAGTACTAGATGGTGATTACCCATTTTAGTTTGTGTCCTCCATCAGTGCAGCTGATTTGGGGACCTCATGGCATTGCACAAACACTCGTTTGTGCTAGAGAGTGTTGACAGGTCTCTGATTTCAGAATGCCTGGTCCCAGTGTAAGTTACAGCAAGGTTTTTTTAATGGGTACCTGTTGAAGAAAAGTTTCCATGGGAATGAGAAAACACAGAGATCTACACTCACTTTTGTTACCTCACTTTTGACATGTTTCAGATTGTAACTCCCAAAACATCAGTTGTCAAAGGCCAGGCAGCTGAAGGAAGACAGGCAACAAAGACATGACTAATGCAGTTGTGGGAAGCTACATACCAGTGGAGGACTTTCTGCAGCTATCAGTGGCCTTTTATGACCACTTTCTCCTGAAGATGACTCACATGCCCCACACTAAAAAAAGTGCATGTATTTTAGGTGACAAAGGTGAGGAAGGAAAAGGCAAAAATCTATTCCTGGTGGAAGCTCTTCTATTGACTTCAGTGGCGTTCTGTGAAAATACCCAGACTTCTGGGATAGAAGGGGCTGATATTCATATTTGAACTTGTATTTGAAGTCACTATTGTATATACAGGAAATGCAGAGAACAGTAGGAAGGTTAGCAATAAAAATAATTTTGGTATTATATCATATAAAGGGTCTTGGATGTGTGTGAGACTTTGATTTCCTCTGTTGCAAACAGAATCACCGGTTAAGGTTCAGAATATTTTGGTCTAAGTACTTAAGAGATGAGCTCAGGCTTGAATCTAGCTTCTGTGTTTGGAAGTGGTATTGCATCCAGCTGTGCTTTCCCACCTCCCTCCTTTTTCAAAGGTGGAGCAACAGGGTGCAGGGTGCGGCAATTGTCCCTTTGCCTGGCTACAGGAGCAGCAACCTTTGGGAGAAGGGAAGAGTAAAAAATTTCATGTGATAAGCAGTTTAGCTCAACTCAGGCCCTTTGAGTCCTAAATTTAGATACTTAAACTTTTAAGAAGGATATGTTGATAAACTGTAGTGATCTGTAATCTGTGAGAGTACGAAGTAGGTAATCTAGACTTTTCTATAGAACAACAGAAGTTATAAACTTTGTATATACAGTACTCATCGCTGTTTTCATGCAAGTGAATGGTTTAGATTTGTTCTGGGCACAGAACTCTGATTCTCCCAAATGCATGTGTCTTTGCTAAGGAAGTGATGTGCTAGGGTTTGAATTGTGTGCAGCTGGAGGTTAGAACTATTTTATGCTTATAAAGTACAGCTGGGATGCAGAATTTTCATATGTTTCGTAACTGAATCAGTTAGATAGTAATAAGGAAACAACAAAAATAAAATGTGGAATTTTTTCCTAAGGATCTGCTGCAAATGACGTATGATTTTCTAGACACTGAAATATATATATTTTTTAATTTAAATTTTGCAAGAGGTCATTTGTCACAGATGAATACTACCAATAGCTAAATACGTAACTGATAAGAGCTACAGGGACACAATCTAGAGCAGAAGGCATACAGAAACAGTTTGGACTCATAGAAGCTAAAGATTAACATGTGAGATCCCTGACCTGCTTCTGCAAAGCCAAAAAGCTGCCCAGCTGAAAAGCCTTGGAGGAACTCCATCACTAGGGCTGTCTCCTGAAGCCTGCTCAAGTTGTAACCTAGCAGCAGCAGCACTGATGTCCACACAGGTCTTCTTCTTGGGGATTGTTCTTCTACTTCAGTGGAGGAGGAGATACTTACCTGATGTGTTGTGTGGAGCAGGCTGGGCTGGTGTGAGTACGGTGTAACCAGACACAGCCCACAGAAGCAAGACAATGAAATACCAACTGCCTGGCAGCTTCTGCTCTCTTGCATGACCCAGGCTACTCTTGCAGGGTGAGCCCTGAACCAGGACAGATAAACCCAGTGAGAACTGAACAAACTTTATATGCATCTGCTAGAGCATCTCTGCAATGTGCCTGGCAATCTGAGGCGCTTGAGCAGACACCCTGCAGAGACAGCTTGAGTTCATGGCTTAGTAGCTACCGGACCCTGTGCGTCTGGGCAGGAGCTGCCCCCAGAGCAGGGGTCCAGCCTGGTGTAGGGCTGGGCTGGTGGGCTTGGTGTGGGTGTCTGTGCACCCCAGGCACCTTCATCCAGCACTCAGAGGGCTGAGCATGAACTCTCACCTTGCATGGTACTGGCATTTTTTGCTCAGCAGATTAAAGCCATCTGAAGCTAATTCACATAATGCTAAGTTTTCCTGACTTAAAAAAGGAAAAAAATGAGTCTCATTCCACAAAACCACTGATGGAACTCTCCACCAGGCCCTTGCTCAGGGTGGCTTGTGATTGCATGTTGAGACTGATATTTAACTGAAGGAGATTTAAACACTCACTTTAAGTGAGTACATTCCTTAGCTGGCCCTGAATTGGAAGCACTAGTGTGTCTTCGTACACAGTATTACTTATATCACGTCCTAAATATGGCATATGTTGAGAAGTGGTGAATGAAGTCAAATAAACTACAGTAAAAAATTTCCTTCCTATAATTAGAGACAGACTGCAAAAAATTCCATCACACAAATAAAACATAAATGCTAAGTGAACAATATAGTCAGGTTTAATGATTTATAACCTATTATTTTATATATACCTGGTAACATCAGAACTACTACATATATCTAGAAACAAATGAAGAAACAACTTACAAAAATATTAGTGACCAAATAGCACAGACAGTGTGCTGCTTTGCTGCCAAATCATGTAGATTCCTTTTTGATAGTTTGTCTCTCTGGATTTCATCCCTATCTGTTTTTGTTTTTATAGGTATTCTTGTATTTCAGCTCTAGCCTTGCAAAAATACAGACCTCAATGGAAATAGAGACACATAGGAGTGTTTTAAAAAGGTTGTTTTGTTTTGTTTAGCAAGATTTAGGTAGTATACTTTAGGCCATTTTTATATTTTTTAATCTTCTGCTTGATCTAGTATTTTACATTCCTCTTAATGTTTAAATAAACCTTCACTTTATTTATCCTTATTATCCAAACATTCCCTTGATGAAACCAAGTTTTTGCTGTGTACAAGCTGCCAGGAGAAAAATCTTAGCTCTCCTGAAATCAATATTTACTTAAAATTTAAATGAAAATTGTTAGTTCTGAAAATCTTAGGAGACAATCTTGTCTTGCAAGGAACTGAAATAATTTAAATTGCAATAGTGAATGCCAGACTCCATGCTGCCTCAAAAGCAGTTTAATGTTCTTCTGATATTAATATCTGCTAATAAAAATATGAAATCTATCACTTCTTCCAGTGTGAAGCCAAAATAAAGCAGACCAGACCCACTTATCCTTTCACTGCTGTTTTGAAGTTTTGGCTTGCTGTGCTGCAGAAAAAAGGTACAGTTTTCTTTTAAACATGAAGCTTAATGTGATCTTTGATCTTTGCACTTCAAAAAGTTTTTTTGCCTGGAACAGTCTTTCACAGAGGAGTTATAAATCCCTGAAAACAGAAATTTATAATAGAAAAGCTGTCACCACATTAATAATGGTATCATAAATGTGGTGCTGCTTCTATAGTTAGTCACTGCTTAAAAATAAAAACCAGGAAAATAGGATGTTCTGACATGAAGTCTATCCTCCTGTGCTCAATGTCAAATGGTCAATATTTAGTCAACTGTGTTTTTTAAAACTGTTAACTATAGTGCATTCCTTTGCATTTTTCTTTCTTTTGAGAACTTTCATTTGTTGGTATATAAAATACTACATTTCCCCCGACAGATAGGAGTTGGAAAAGAGTGAAGATTACATATATTAAAAAGTTTCATTACATAATAAAAATTATCTTGGATATTTACTTAGAAAGCCATTAACTGGCTTACTTTTTTTTTTTTGACACTGCAATCTTTGTCAGCAGTTTGGATTCAAAGACTTTAAATTTAAAATTTCCTATTGATCTCCCGTAGGTCTTGGCATCCTTCTTATTTCTTCTGGACATATGCCAGCTCTTTAGGCTTTAAATTAATTTGGAGGAGAGGAATCACTTAAACATACTGTAAATGATCTAATACGGTAAACTTTGTAGGCATTCAATAGACTGTGTGTTTGTGTTTGGTTTAGACATGATACTGAAAGCACGTGTTGTAGTATATTAGTATGTATCTACCTGGCACAGGGAAAAAGCATAAATAATGGTACAGTACAAATTTCACAACGACAATCTTCCAGGGAATATCCAAACAAAATTCTAAAAGAAAAATTGTCTGTTGATACAGTGTGCTCTGCTGGAAGGTCTTTTGGACATCGACAGACACACAAAAACCATAACAAAAAATGCTTGTGAAATGGAAATAGATAACTTGTGCTACTATCATAAAGCTGACACTGCAACCCAAAGATTTTGGTCTTGGTTGCAATATTTGTGATCCAATGAATTTTAAATGTTCTTGACATATGTATTTAACCCTTTGCATGGTTCAGAATGTGACAGAAGGATCTTTTAATGACTGAAGATAAGCAGAAACAGAGCAGCCAGCTGTAGCAGTCCTGTTGAGGTGAGGGTGTAACCCTGTAACCTTGAGATGCAGGGTGTAACACAAAGAAAAATGCTTCATTTTTTTTTTTGGTTTGAATTCTCTCAGACTCCTCTCTCTGAAGTCTTCACTGCTGCTCTTGTTCTGCATAATTGTGTCATAATCATCCTTTCTATTTCCAACTCCGTTTTAAAACACATTTCTTCCTAACAGACTACCAAACATTAAACCTTCTGTGGAAGGATGTAATTGTAGGAATCTTCAGAATGAAAAGCCCTTCTCAGCACCAGTGCTGGGTGACGTTATGGGATGTGGCAGTACTGCAGAACCTCCTCCTCTTATTCCAAGCATTGCTGGGCAGAGAAAAACTGTTAAGTGCACATTGAACTCAAAGGGTTTTCATCATCATCATCTCATTTACTGTACATTTTGACTGGTCTTCATTTTCCCTTCCCTATGTCATAATACACAGAGCAGCCAGAAATAGCAGTGTGAAAAAATGCTGTTACTGTTGGCCCTGGTCATAAATCGTCATAGCCAAAATGAGGTGCTTTCCTATCACTGCATGCAAAGCAGCAAAATACTAGTGTCTTCTGCAGAATTCTGTCGTTCTCCTCAGTACAGGACACCTGAGTGTTATCGGTCATCCTGGGATCTTCCCTCAGTATTACCTTTGACAGTGTGCAGTGTGCTGTCAGCACAACCAGATCATAAGTGTTTTAATATCCAGTGCTTTAATATTTCTGTTTTTTGGAGAGGGTCAGAACTTGGCCATTTTAGGTACTTGGATATTTGCTTCAGTAAAGAAAAAAGGCACTCGTAACTCAGAGCAGTTAGTGCACAATAACGCTCTATTGAAGACAGGGCAATTTGTAGGCTGTAAATAAATTAAACATTGAGCTGAAGATCATATAGAAGCCAAATGTGAGCTATGAGTTTCTTTCCTTTTGCTAGGTTTTTACTTTTAGTTAACTAATTCAAGATAGGAACACACCTTTTTTATTATTTTTTTTATTTTTCTTTCTTTTTTTTTTTTTTTTTTTTTAAATCCTTAGAGAAGGCAAGACCTTGCATCTGACAAACCAAAGCAAAAGAACATTTAATTCAGGATCCAGATTTTGCAATTTAGGTCCATCTGTGATAAGAACAGAGTGTGAACTCATGGAAATGCTTGTGTGAATTTTTAATAAATTGTCAGTGGTCCATTATGATACAAGCTAGAAAACTGCAAATAAATGCAGCAAGGAGCTACCATACAGACAAGAGGTGTTTCCTTAGCATTGAGTCCAGCCCAGCCCAGCCCAGTGTGCTCCAACAAGGTGCAAGGAGTAACAACTCCCCACAGCAACATTTGAGTCCATCTCACAGAGCTGCTGCAATGTCAGTAATGGGGCATGGTCAGAAGCACTTTGTTCTGCAAGGACAGGACTCAGAACAAACAGTGGGAGAAGCATTTGTATTTAATCTGGTAACCTGATTAAAACTAGTTACCTTATTTTCAACAAACAGATTACATGCTAACAAGTGCAAACATTTGTAGTAGGTTAAATATACCAAAAAAGCCATGAAGTCTAAAAAAAAAAAAAAAGACATTTAATTTCTTTTTGGTCTGCAAATGATTTGCACTGACTTGTCTGTTTTGCCAAGGAAATGAGAAAAGTTCATTTTAGGTCACTGTTTTTTAATTCTGTTATTTGATAATTTTTTGGCAACCTAACCATACAAACAGATACTCATATAGCTCTAGTTCATAGTTCTGGTGATGGCTGTTTTCCAAGATGTATCTGGGAAACAGTTAAGCTCCCACAAGTGCATTTATTAGGAAGGGAATTATATATTTGGGATTTTGTAATTCTTTCTTACTTCATTACAGTATTCGGTTTTCAGGATTGCAAAGAAGGAAAAACCTAATCTCTTCAATATGAGGCACACAAATTTCAACTTAATACGCAATGTGAAGAATGAAAATTCCTTTTCTGGGTAGAGTTTGAACACTCCTTTAGTAAATTTTGCAGACACACGGAAGTAATCTGAATTATGTTAAGATATGCAAATAGTTTTCTATGGAAACTAGAAAAAGCTGCAAACTTTAAATCCCAGATGGAGTCCTTATTAAGGAAACCTCATACTTCTGAAAATCCTATTTCTCCATCTGCTTGTAATATCTTTCAAGTGTCTCTCTATATAATTGTACTGATGATTTCTCTGGGTCACATTCTTTACTGTTTATTACATAATTCCACTCCTTCCCCAAAAATGCAAACATTCACCTTATCAGTCAGCAAGGACTAAATTCAATTTCTTTGCTGATCTGAGCAGGAGAAAGTGATATATTTGCGGCACTGCGGCAAAAATTCCACCAAGGGAGCGTGCAGCTGGAAACTCACTTCTTCCTCAAACTCTCTGCAGAGAGAAGTATTGTTCTGGGGACCCTGTCCCATCCTTGTGGTCTGACTCATTCTGACTAACTGAGTTTGAGAAAGCATCAGCTATACTCCTTTCTGGGAAACTGCAAAGGAACAATCATGCTCCAAATAAATACAAATAAGTGAGCGGCAAGCATCTGGGAAAAAGCAGTTTAGAGAAGTGAGAAATTATTTATTGTCATCCAGTACTCAGCTACAGAATAATTCTGGTTGTTATCTTATTTTTCTTTCCTGACCAAGGGAATTAAGTTTATAAGTTGTGAACCCAAGCTCAGTACAGGATTTCAGAAAATGAGAGGACACATTTGGTTAAATTTGTATTTCAAACTGTTGTTTAGAGGTTTTTATCCAGCCATTTCAGTTTAAGAATGCAATCAATTTCATTGACTTCAGTACATTCTTCAAGTGCATTAGCTTAAGCCTTGGCTGATTTACTTGGAGAAATGTTATGTTTTTTCAAACAACATTCTTGCTTCTCTATTTATTTGCTTGCATGTTCCTGAGAAGATGATACAAAAAACAGAGGTTCATCCTCCTGATATTAAAAAACCCAAATCAGTACCTACTAGAAACTACTTGCACTAGGTGACAACTTTTGATAGGGAACGTTACAGACCTGTGGAAATAAAATAACTGCACCTGCCCTGAGCACGGCGATAGAAGGAGGGTGCCAGCTGCTAAGGAGCCCTCAGCTTTTCCAGCTTTCATAGGGTGCACGCAGGAGGTGCTGGCTGTTCACTGGGGATCCCCCACTTGGAACTGTAGGTCGAGATACTGTATTTTTCTGGGTATAAAAGCTGTATTTCACAGTAATGTTGTAAAGCCTGCAACCTCTGTAGTAGACAGATGGTGTCAGTCTTGTATTGAAGCTTTATAATTACTCTCCCCTGGTGCTCACTAGAACATAATAAATTCGACTGTTCAGATTTTTTTTTTTCACCTGTACTTGCCTAACGGAAAAAAAAAAAAAAAAAAAGAAAAAAAGAAAAAGAAAAAAAGAAAAGGAAGTGACTTGCCAAAATCTGCTGTGAGCAGGTCACACAGACTGTCCTTGAATTGCAGTTAGCTTTTGCAGACCAGAGTGCAAAATCCGCATTTCCTTAAAACTGAGAGCTCTTCTCTGAAAAATTGCCTGATCTGTCTGTCTTGATTTCTTTGTCAGAATGACCGACTCTTGCAGAAATGCTTCTTATCAGAGAGAGACACAGAAAATAAAGAGTGCCTGCAAGACTTTAAATGGACGAAACCTGCCCAGAATTGGAAAAAAACAACAGCAGTGAATGACAGATCATTTTAAGGCAGGCACCACTACCAATAAAAAGAATTCTCATAATATGCAGAGCTACAACACATTGCTGAAATGATAATTATTATATAATCCATTACTTAATGCAAACATTATGAGCTTTTGGATGAGCTGTAAAACCAAGTTCTTGGCCACGCTTAACCTTCAGAAGTGCTTTGGCACTTTGGCCAAGAGCTGGGGTGTTAACAAAAGGGCTCTGTCCAAATTCCATTTTGGTAACTGTATTTTGCTTAACTGACATTTGCATGTAATTTAGTTCTTATAGTTAGATACATTATTATTCCTTGCTTGTCTCACACTGCAGTACAAAGCTGCTGTATTAAGGGTTAGTGCTGTCTTGCCAGGGGTTTTGATAATCCAGAGACCAGCAAAGGGGTTCCTGTTAGTACCAGAACAGGGCTTGTGGTCAGTGTTTTGGAAGTTTGGAGTGAAAGTGCTCTATAAATAAATGTCCATAACCAAAACTCTGTTTCAAATATCACAGATACCTTGGAAGCCTTGGTATTTGCTGGTGATGCTGAACCCCCGAGACTGTTGACAATGTTAAGGGAGTTGGTTAGCATCCCTGCTGAGCCCTGAACAAATGAAAAAAGAGCACTGGTAAGAGGGCTAAAGAAATATATGCTATGTGTATTTTTCTTAGTTGAATTTAAACTATTGATTTTCAAAAGTATCCATTTTGCAGTCTATCCAAAGTCTGTACACTGCTTCAAATTTGAGCAACTTGTCTCCAGAAGCAGACTTGGCAGTGTCCCTTGTCATTTCTTTTGTGAGGACTGGGTAGGGATTTGTGTTCTGACCACCTTGTTTTTTAGATAGGACATTTTGGAGAGCGTCTTTAGGAAATTTACCTCATCTCCTTGGGAAGGTTACTCCCTCACTGGATTCTCTGTAAGAGGAATGTTTTGCTGCCTATCTTTCACGTACATCATCTTAAATATTGTGATTAGAGCTGTATTAGATAATCATCATGGTAGCCAAGGCTCCTCAGAGCACTTTGTTTGGGGCAGTCTGGTCTGCACAGCAGTGTGAAGGCAGAGGAGGATCTGCCCACAGCAGCTGGCAGAGGGTGAGCCCAAGCCAATGTAGTTACTGCAGAGTCCTGCAGTCCCTCCTGCCTTCTCAGCCTTCTGAAGGGCCGTGTGTGTACCAATGAAATGATCATGGCTGCAGTGAGGATTGGGGTGTTCTCCTGCAACTGCCCACAGTGTCTGTCAGCCGAGCTCATGGCATGTGTTTGAACCACCCAGCGCTCTCCCAGGTGGTACCTGCACTTATTTCCTGGCATAGCGTGAGCCTGGAACAGGTCTCCCTCTGTGGCAGCAAGGATAGGACCACTCTGCTGTGGAGGGGCAGAGAAGCAAGCTGAGGAGACGTCACCGCTGCAGAGCTGGTTACACCTATATTTTGAGAGCACAAAGAGAACTGGAGATGAAACCAAGTTGTGAATACCAAATCCTTGTGGTTGTGTCTTGTGGGTCAGGGTTGTGCTTGGGTCTCCTCATGATGTTTCAGTCCTGAGGAATCAAGACAAGTGGAACAGGGGAAGACACAGCAAAATTTTTCCTGGTCCATGGATTATATGTCTGGTTCTGCCTGATGTAGATAGCCATACAAGAGACTACAGCAGCCAGGTTGGCTTGTGCAGGAAAGCTGAGACCTGTCAGCTCCGCGTAACAGAGCTGGGACCTCTTTAGGACTAAGCAGGCCAGGGAGACAGAGAATTCTGTGACAACTGTGCTCTCACAGCTTGCATGCACCAAGGCAGAGGACTCCTCTGCAGCTGCTTTTCTCCTCTTGCTGTAGTGAACCTCTTTGTTAGTCTGTATTTAGCTTGCCCATTTTATGCCTCTGGAGAAATGGTGACACTTGTCCCTTCACCGAATGACATCAGTGAGGACTTCCATTCACTGACAGTTCATAGGCAGCATCACCATGTGCATCATGGGAGCTGGAGATGAAGCCGTTGGTTTCAAGTTCTCCCTGTTGTATCTTGCCACTGTGAAATGCGTTGTTCTCTTCAGTAGCAATGACCTCCATTCCCCCCATCTTTCTATCCATAAAAACATTATACCAGGTTTGGCATTCTGTTATTTAGTCTTCTGTCTCACCGAAAATATCATGGAACAAGCAGTGAAAGCTGGTACTGTGTTGTATATAGAGAAAAAGTGATATTTTATGAATTTTATGATGCAAAGTGTCACTTCCAGTAAGTAGCTCTCAGTTCATCATGCTTGTTGCTATGCAGAATGTGGGGAAATGCTGACTCTCACACAAGTGAGTTTAAAATGTACTTTATGTGTTACAAAGTCAAAAGCACAACTTGTTTCCAAGTGGAAATAAATACAGAGAAAACTTATTATGAAGAATGGAAACTAGAGGATTCTGATTTTCTCTTTTGCTTTGCTGTAGTCTGATTTCTTCTCCCAGGGGTGCTACTGTAAGAGTTATAATCTAGTAGTGCCCTATTTGTGGCTTTGGTGACTACATGAGAGTCCTAAGAAACCCTTGTCTTCCTGGATTACTTTTTCCATTGAGTTTATAAGCCTAAAAAAGGGTCTTCCCAACTCATTTATATTCTTGAAATCACATAAAATTTAAACAAAAGGGGATATTTTGCTTCTGCCTTACTGTGATGCAACTCTACAGGAACTCCCTTTGCTTCCAAGTAGTTTATCTGGATCTACATAAGTGCAAATCAGACCAGAATTAGGCCACTAAAAATGGAACTGATTTAGACATTGCCTTAGCATGCCTGGCATTAATGATCTCACTTTATTTAGAGAACTAGCCAGCTCTCTTCCAACTTAATTTCCTTTAGCTTTTTTTAATGTTCCCTAGTGGTAATATGGCTTGAGATGATGGGTTACCTTACCCAGCAGTGCAGGATGCAGAGTGACAGAAAACATTGAAACAGTGGGAGAGTGCTGGCTAACACTGACGGTAAAAGTACCATCCACACCCTACGAGTGGCTGAATCAGAGAAGACATAAGATATTTTCCAAACATGCAGTACAAATTAGAAAAAGATCTTTTATGCCTTTGTTATTGCCAATGCTGTAGAGCAAAGAAATTAGCAAATTGAAACCAAGGGCCCTTCCCAGAAGAAGCTCTTCCTTATCACAGGACATACCACACTTGAGATGCCCTTGTCACATCTCAGCTCGCTTTTGGTTTTCGCCAGTCAGAATGAGCTTATCTGTGATTTTTTCATGTTTACTCAAGCTCTCAGCTTGATAGTGATGCATGACTGATACTTGGGTGGTGCCACATTCCAGGAGATTTGTAAAGTAAATAAGAGAGAGAGACCTTTAATTTTGTGAAGTTAGTTTTGGAGCTTTGCTTTCCACAGCCATTGCCATAAAACCTGCAGGCAGCAACTTCAGCCCCATTTGGAGTAATTTGTGCTCTGCTGGCAATGCAGAGGGTCCTATAAGCTGCCATCAGCAGCTAGATGGGGATATTTTCTGTCTGCATGTTGTAATTTGGCTGTATCCTTTTGTGGACAGAGGAAGACTTGTCCATATATACTGGGGCAGTTTCTATAGGGAACATGGTATGGAACACTGGCTGTTCAGCATGGGTTAGACAGCCCTGAGACATGTCCAGATCACATTGAGGACAGAGTCAGTTTGGAACAACCCCCTGAACAAGGAAGTTGCAAGAAGTTTCACTTTCTTTGCTATTGCATGGCTTCTCTGTGTACTTGTTGGAAACAGCCAAGGAAGGAGCTTCATATCTTCTGTTACTGCATTCTGAAGTACTTTCAATAAAGTATAATTTGATTTTCCTATCTAAGGACCTTGAATGACCATGTTTTAGTTGAATTTTTAGTTTCAAAGTAAAAGAATCTAGCTGAAATAAATGCTTTATTTGGAAACATGAATCCCTGATGTCTTTTGTTTTTATAAATTCTTTTGTTACAGTGTAATTTTGAGAGCCTTATAATTGCCACGTGAACTTCCAGGATGGCTGGACCTTTACAAAGATATAATGAAGGTGTTTTTATTTTGAAACAGTGGACATGTTTTTATCATGAATTTCTTTGATTATTTTTGGAAGACAAGCTAATGGACATGAATTTTGCTTGGTGTTTACACAAAAAAACAAAAAAAGAAGATCATCCTCGCTTTTACTAAGCAACTTCTTGTGGTAGTGGTGCAAGAGATTTTAAGGTGTTTTTTTTCAGTTGCTTCTTTATATTTCTCCTAATGGATGGTTTTTCCCATCTTCTAATCATGATTGAGCAAAAAAATCATGAACCAATAGGCTCAATATTTTTTTTTCCTGACATCTGAAAAGGATGGAAGAAATAGCGTACTCACCACCAAGCGATCATACTGCCACTTACCACCTTATCTTGTTGGTGAAGTCAGCACAGGAAAACTTTGCAGAAGAGGCCTCCTTTGCCATTCACAAGATGCAACATGTATGCAAGGTAAGTTTTTTTCACACAGTAATCCTGAAGTTGTCTGCTTATTGACTAAGGAATCTTCCTTTTACCCATCCTATCACCATGTTTGCAATGGCCCACCAGGCACTAATTCTTTAACATGCTGTCTCTATAGAAGGTAACCTCTGGTGGGATCTCTGGGTTCCCTGGAACATATCAGCCGGTGCATCCAGTGACCTGACCTCCAGGGACATGTACCACATGGGGTTTCTCCCAGACAGAGTGGATTACCCACTCTCTGTCATATTTTCACTATTATAAGAACCTCAGAGCACTCAGCCTTCCTATGCATATCAGAATTGTGTAGTCTGCAGTCATATGCATGATGTGGTTCTTCAAAAATGCTGTTGCAAGAACACGTAGCTATTTCATTTTAAATGTAGAACATTCCTGATAAACGTATCAGTATTATTTACCATTTGGGTGGAAGGGAAAGACAGGCATGCAGAGAGTCCCATAGATTCCTGTCTGTAAGTACACAAAACCAGACTTCAGGCTCTGTCACTGCAGACCATGAGGTGAAAGTCATAGATATTTTGTCATATTGGGCCATGTCTTCTCTCCACTACACAGTGATGATGCATCGTATCACATCCAAAAATCAGCTGTGGTGGAGGAGCTGTAATTTTGCAGATTTCCATGAGAAGATGAATCACAATGGACTTGCTCATGACAAATTGCTGGGCTACAGAGCTGCGGGAATCTGGCCACATTACAGAGCACAGTGCCAAACCAATTCTAGCCCAAACCAGATGTACTGCCACTGCAGAAGACCTGACCAGAAAGAAGAAAAGAAAAAAAGGTATGACATTTTGCATCATGAAATTAGCAGCCCATTGGTTCATCATCCATGTCTGGAACTACAGCTCTGCCTTTCAGTTGTGTTGCTGGAGAAGTGGATCACACACCTCCTGAAAAAGCAGTGCAAAATTGGATGAAATAATGCAGTGAAACGAGTGAATAGTAAGTCTGTATTAGTGAGTATTGTTTCCTCTGGTAACTGGTCTGGCCCATGGGAATACTGAGTTCCCAGTGATCCCTGTGAACATCATACCTCTCTGTCTCCCTAAAGAACACCCACAAATTCCTTAAGCCAGATAAATAAAAGGAAGTAAAGCACATAACAATAAAGTACTTGGCCTCATTACTGTATACCTTAACTCACTGTTAGGCATTCAAATGCTGTGGAGAGACTTCCAAAACCACTAGTATGCTGAGTGTACTGCATACTGCAGGGCATGCTGAGGATGGGATCATGTCTAAATCCAGATGCTTATTCTGCTTTTATAGAAATACACACAAATTTGCTCTGGAGATAAACATTTTTCTTTCTACACATGCATGGAAGAGGAGGCGTAACAACAATTAACTACAGCTTTAGTCCAGAGAGTTGAAGACTTTAGTTGTATTGTGTCAGTAGTTTGTGGTGGTTTGAACTTCCACTTCTCTAGCGAAAGGCTTTTCTGTAGCTTGCTGCCTGTGGTATAAGGAAATGTTTTGCCTTGAACCCAGTGATATGTTTAGTCTGAGGAAGCTTAATGTTAGAGGAAGTGGTTGGGATTTAGGCATCCCTCTCCCCTTGGGAGTAGGTATTACTGAGACTGAGAAATCAAATTCCACCAACATCTGAGTCTTAGAGTGTAGTAGACTTTCCTTAGCTCACAGACTCTAGGAGAGCTGGGCCCTGCTGATACCAAGAAGGGTCATCATTTAGCAATTGTCCACCCAAAAAACGACAGCAAAAAATCCAATCACAAGCCACATGGCAAGAAGAATTTTATATAAGTGATAAGTCTCACTTCAGCATGTTCCAGTAGGGTTTGTGAGTGGATGACTCTGACCATTTCTTTCATAGGAATCATCTTTAGTGTTTACACAACTGTTTGTTTTATGCACCTTGTTTTTCACACTTATTGGTAAAGTTTAATAATAGTATGCTGTAAGAGTGCATGGAAAATCTGATTACTGAAATTTCTTACTCAAGCAAATTTTAGCTTTTAAAAAAGAATTGTCTTTTCAGGGCTTTGTCATAAATGTTTTTCTCCTTTTCAAAGTGAGGGTGATATTATTACCTAGTAAAACCAGAAAGTGGGACAAAATGCTGTGCAACTGAAAAATGAGATTATGAGTCTCTAGGAAAACTCAATGTTTTCCTGTCTTTCTGTGTTGTGGTTAGACAGGAAGGCTGGTGGGCAGGTATATTTTCATCAGGAAGGTATATTTCCATCATAGTCTCTGTGATGCTCATATTAACAATCACGAGATCATTAAAATTAGAATGGTGAGAGAAATCAGAGCATTACTCTTCATGTTGACCATGGAGCTGCTGCTTACAAAACAAATACTCTGTCCTAATAGACCATTAGGTACACCAGAAGGCAACCATAGTAAGATTTGCAGAACAGACAGGCAACAGTATTGCTCTTAAACCAAATGTGAGCAAGGGTAAGAAACCTGAGTACAGATAGGAGCAAACAGCTGAATAACCAAGAAGAAAGGAAAATGAAACAACACAAAAACAAGGATGTGGAAGTATTATTCGGTGTATATTTAGTGTAAGTCTCAGTGCAAATCACTTGGCTTATAATGGAGGTTGGCAAACCTTCTAAATTATGAACCAGAGTATTCAAGACACCCTTTGTAATTATTTCCATCAATACTAAAGAGATACTAGAGTGACATTGCTCTGTCTGATAAATGTGGATAATTCTTAAAGGAATATTGTTTATCTGGAAACTTGTTAAAAAGTATTTCTGCTTTTTAGTTGTGTGTTGTTGCTTATAACTGAAAAAGTCCTCATTTAAAAAAAATACGGATCAAAACTCATTTTAAGTTATGCAAACACTGTTTCTGTCATTTGAGTTCATGTAACAAAAATCGATTCTGAATTTTTTGGCAGAAACCCAGAAATAATTACTTGAGTTTTACACACACATTTTCAAGAGTCTTATCTGGCATCCATAAATATCAGTGGAAATTTAATTTTTGCATGAAATTGTATTACACTGTATCCATGTAATATTTTAAAACATGCCAAAGGCTGTTGGAGTGCATTTTACGACTTTTTGGCAATACTGCCAATCTCAATAAAATTAAAAAAAGAAAATACGGAACCATATTGGAGGCTGTTTTCAATAACAAAAAGTTGTTGTCAGCTTGTTGTGGAAGATCCTGTGGAAAAACATGAGCAATGCTTTTCAAGTGGTTACTGAGTTTGAAGTTTTAGTAGGTACTGAGGGTTCAAATTCAGATCCAAACTTAGTGATGCAGAATCAGCTTTGCCATAAATTCAAGTATACCAAGGTCCAAGAAGGTTTAGTCCTAATTCTAAATATCAGAATGAAGGTGCATCTTTAAGCTTGATAAAGCTCCTAAGGTCTGGTTAACATTGCGCAGTGCTGTCGAGAGGGAGTGACTTCATAAAATGCACTAATAGAAAAAGGTAAACTGAATGAGCTAACATAAAATCAGTGTAATGGCAAGAGAATTGGGTGCTTTTTTACATGAAGGTTTAAATAATTCATTTTCTTCTTCTTCCATTTTTGACATCTCAGCCCAGCTCAGGCAAAAGTGTGGGCTGAGAAGACAGCTACACTAGGTAGGCAGCCAATTAGAACAAACTTTCATAAAAGAGCAGGATGATTTTTCAGGACAGGCGTCGTTTTTTCTGAGCACCAATATAACTTCCTAAATGTCTCACAGATGCAGACTGAAAGAAATTGCATCCCCCTTCCAGTAAAAATATCTTAGCCACCTCAAAGAAGAGACCATCTGGAGGCTTACTCACTTTGGGGGATGCTGATTTAATTGAGTGAAAGTCCAAATAACTCTTTAGGAAAGACATGCTGAGGAACAGCATGATTTAAAGTAATGTATCTCCAAAAGAATTTGCTTAAGTATTATTATTACCTAATCAGCTGTATTATCACCATACTTGGGAAGCCTAGTCATAGACCAGAGATCATTTTGAAGGACTGTAAAAAGGAATTTAATGAGTGCTGTTATTTGTATTACACTAAAAAGTCTGTCAAAATCCTGTAATGTTTCAAAAATAAAATCAATACTGTTAGTTACATTTTGCCCTGGCAGCCCCATTTTCAGACTAGTTTAAGGTAGCTTTCAGGCAGTTTAAGAAATGTTTAAGCTTATTTTCATGTAGTTTAAGAAAATAATATTCACAAAGCCTCTGAAATGATCTCTGAATTAACATATATGACTCCCATTAAAATCAGCTGAAAGTTTCCAACCAAATTTCTATATGCTGGTTTGAAAACCAAAGGGCTTCTTTGAAAACCAGAAGGCTGAAAAGTCACAGTATTACAGATTTTTATCCACATGATTTTCATTAAGTTTAATGTAAGTCATACAGGCAAACAAAATGTTTCTAAGAGGGGTTGGAGGATGAAACATACATCAGGCCAACCATTGGTCAATGCTGGGGCCGATACCTCTTAGTCCCTTCATTAAGAATCTGGATGATGGGACAGGATTCACCCTCAGCAAGTCTTCAGATGATACAAAACTGGGAGGAGTGGTTAATAGACTAGGTGGATGTTCTGCTATCAGAGGGACCTCACCTGGTGAAAGAAATGGACCAAAAGGAACCTAACGAACTTCTGGAATGGGGAAATGCCAAATCCTGTACCTAGAAAGAAAAAGCCCAAGTACCAGCACAGACTGGAGGCTGACCAACTGGAAAACAGATTGGCAGAAAGTCTCAGGTGTCCTTATAGATACCAAGCTGATCGTGAGTCATCTATGTGTCCTGGGAACAAAGCAGGACCTGGGCTGCATTAGGCAGAGTGGTGCCAGCAGATTAAGGGATGATTGCCAGCTTTTCAAGTGAAGAGGTAAATGAACATGAACACCCTCGTGTTCAAAGAGGTGACTCCATCTGCCTGGAGGAGAGTCTGAGCTGTGACTGAAATGGGCAGCACAGACATCCACCCAAGATCCTTGGGAATAACATGAGATTACCAGTTCTCTGGTTTGTAGCTTTCCTGGCCGTGTTTCTCCTGGCTTTGCTGGTTGATGTTGGGAACTGCTCTGCCTTTTCAGACCTGTCTACATGTTCAGAGATATATTTGGCTGATGAGTTTTGACAGTTTTTCTACTTCAAAGTGGCGACACTGTGTTGAGGGGGAGCTGAGATCCTTCAGTTCAGAAATCTCCAGTACCATTTAGACAATTTACAGATCATTCCTCAGATTTCTGTCTTCAGCCTGGAATCTCATCAGCCCTGAGTACTGTAGATCCCTTGTGCTTGCAATCTCTGTGCCAAGAACTGACAGTGTAGGAGACAGACGACTGTCTTCAGAAGACAGCCTTCTCACTGACTGCTAGGGCAGGATCTATGCTTTGAATTTTTTTTCTGCTTGGCCCCTGCTATTGCCACCTTGGCTTTTTGCGTAGTATGAAAGGAGTAAATTTTACCATGTCACCTATTATACATATTCTGTTTTTCTAGCCTGAGACTTCTCTTTGCCCTTTGATTTTTTTCTTTGCGCAACAATTCCTCTTTCGTTTGTTTTACTCTGGGTAAGTTGAATTGATCCTCTCCTATTGACTGGAGATTTTTACATCTCAAACCTCAGCCGTCCTCTAAGCCCTCCCTTCCCTCATTGTTACAGTGGAATTACTTATCTACATCTATTTACTCTTTGATTCTAGTGGAGCTGGGAATGTTAAAAACTGGACAGATTGGGTCATTTCCAATTCATGTGAACTTCAAATAAATGAAATTTAAAAACCTAAATATATTTCAGGGTCTATGTCTTATAGCTTCTGGGTGATATCTGTAACTGGATTAGGAAAACAGCCTTAAAAGTATATTGTGGTGTCAAATTGTATTTTTAAAAAAAAAAAAAAGTTTCATCCCACAGATTGTAATAGCCTAGCAGTTAGCATAATTGGGAATTAATGGAGAAAAGTTCAGTTCTCTTTGCTGCCTGAGAATGTCAAAACCAAGGATAGGCATCAGCTCCTAATGGTTGCTGTGAGTAGGACTCTTTCTTACATTAAAATTGCTGCAAAGAAAATCAATAATATTTTTCCCAGTGAGAGAAGACTAACTCTGTAAAATGGATTAGAGCTTCCAAATGGGGGAGGAGAGCTTAGACTGGGCCCAGTAGCTGAAATCCCTCTATTACTGGATTGTTTTCTGCAGCAATCTGAAAGCAAAGCCAATTTTGCTCTAGACTTTTAGGTTTTGCAGCCTTCTAGTCTTTCCAAGATTGGCCTGTTCAAAAGGAGAAATCGCTCAACTCCAGACACATATGGCTCATAGTACCTTTGCTTCTCCCTTTTGTATTCTTCCGATCATTGATTTGTCTTTTTATTACTTGAATACTTTCAAGAAAGAACTGTGATGTCTCCTGTGTCCTGTACACAGCCTACTACACAGTCAGTATGGTGGGAAACAAGCAGAACTAAGAATACATCTCAGAAAAAATCAAAGCACAGCGTATCTGAGGTCCACAGGTGCACCCTCCTTTTCCTCAGCCTGGCTCCCTCACAAACTGGAAAATTGCTGCTGTGTCCATGTGCTCTGCTGGATGGATGCAGTCCTAGTCTGTAGAACCATTTAGAGCATAATAAACACCTTCCAAAGAAAACCTGGATACACAGGTGGGAGGTTACATAGCAAGGTCTTATCTTGACCTGAAGACCAGAAACAAGGAAGTACTATCCTTCCATCTAAACTCAAAATTGTATTTTACTGATGGACTAGTGAAGCCAAAGAGCTGTGTCACCTGTCAAGATGTCTCTTCAGGTGCATTGAATGGCTGCAATTTAAAGGACAGGTATTTTTCTTCTTTAAGCTTGCACAGAATTTGTAAAACCTATAACAGTGGCAAATCATTTATAGATTGAGAAGGAAAGAAGGAAGGAAACCACTCCAAAAAAACAAGCAAAGTCAAGTGGCAGAGCAAGAAGCAGGTGGGAATGAGGGAGAGGGAGCAGTGAGAGTGAAAAGACATCAGAGAGGGAAAATTATACATCAAAAAGCAGGGGTGAATTGAGGAAGGAGGAAATGGGGAGGAGGTGCTTGCAGAAAAGGAGAAAGGGAGATGGAAACAAACAGAGAAGGATAGTAGGGTATCTGGAACATGAAAGGAGAAGAGGAAAATGAAGGAAGAAGGTGACCAAAGGGAAAGAAAGAAAGAAGAAATACGTGCTGGAGGCCGACCAAAGGAATGAGAGAATCTTGAAGCAAGTGGATGTATGGAGAGAAGGAGGCAATCACAGGAAAAGAAGGGGTGTAAAATGAGAAAGTGAGCAATGGAAGCATGAAGAGAGGAAGAAGAAAAAAGGTGTCGTGAAACAGAGCCTCTACATCACTTGGTGGACTTCCAGATGTCAGAATTAAGGTAAATTAACCTCTTCTTAATTTATAAACAGAACTTTTTCAGGGGAAGTTTAGAGGTTATAGCGGAAATAAAAGTATTTTGTAGAAAATCCAAAATGTCATGATTTTTACAAATGTTGTGCTGTGCTACATATTGCTTTGTGAACAGTGCCAAAGTAGAACAAATTACATCAAGCTTTGTGTAGTAATTAGAAAAAGAAAACAGAAACCTAAAATTTTATGACACTGGCAAGAAAGAACAGTCTTATGTATGCAATGCCTTACAAATCTGTGGAAGCTATCATGACCAGTGTCCAGCCCTCACTTCATACATTACTCAGTGTAAAGGATGATGTCACAGAAGGATTAGGTCTAATCCTGGACAAGAAAGCCCTATAATGACTCAACAAGGGGCAGAAAACAGGGAGCTGAATCAGCTTAAAGTCAGGCTTTATGGGTTTGGATGGAATCAGCATTTCGCATGTGTGGTCACGCTATGTACACAACAACACACTCGGTTCCTATTGATACTCTGTCTGCCACTTCCCTATTCCTGTCTCCCGTTTTGGCATGCTGCTGGCCTGGTCTCTGCCTGCCACTAACACAAAATAGGAGACTGTGGTCCAGGATCGTTACAAGGAAAATTTTAATTAACAGCAGAGCTCTTTGCACCACCTAAGTCTCACAGCGCATTGATCAGCGCAAATAGGCAAGGGATAGATCAAGGCAGGCCTTCAGTTTTCGTGTGGTAAAAAATGTGGCTGCTGGATAAACCATCTTAATTTCTCAAATTCTGCTGGTAGCCTTTGAATCTTCTGTTTAACAAAGCATAGCCATAGTTCTAAGTGACCAAATATGCTTGCCTGCTTTGTGTGGATTACCAGCTGGTTCTTCCAGCCTCAGAGCTCTGCTCAGCCCAGCTGAATCGCAGCAAGAGGACAGGTCTTTCTAGAAAGAATACTTCTGCAATTTGTATAAAAGCTATCAATGAGCCATGGAACATCTTTGAAACAAGCCCCTTAGTCAGACCATCTCTTAGATGCGAATCAGCTAGGCAGTAAGGTGTTCAGAACAGCACTGGTTCAGCATTACCTGAATCAGAAGCAAAAGGTGGGTGATTTGAGTGTTATCTGAAATGGCCATTGCGAAATGGGATCATTCTCATGCCTGATACTGAAGAAATCTTTCTCGTATTGAAATGAAAGAAAAACACAGAGATTTATAGAACATTTAACTGACCTTTTATTGGAAAAACACCAGAATCCTGCTTGTGGAGGCAACAAATGGAAAAATAATTTGCAGCTCATCATGGCTTTGATACTTCCTTAATTATTTATTTTAGAAAGTAATACAAAAATGAGTGATAATTGTCGCAGAGGTGATTTAGTTTCTGTTTTGGGGAGGTATTATTTTAAAGTTTTCTTTACATTTTAAGCAGATTAAGAAATTGAGACTCTGGAGATATATTACAATGTAATGTTTCTTTACTCACACAGTTTTCAGTTTCCAAAAACAAGAGCCTCATTGAAAGGTGCTGTTTAGTCAAAACAGATTTTTAAAAGGCGTACAATTGTATTTCAAATTTTGCTAGGAAATGTGGGGACTGCTATAAAAGCTCTGTTTTGCAACTGCCATTTAAAAACTTTAAAAAGGAGGGCCAAATCTACCCTAGGTATAACTCTCCTAAAGTGAATGTGACAGTTGGAATGAATTTGGTCCATTATTTTCATGGCTACTTGTTCAATTTTTAAATTACTATTGCAAGTCTTGGATGTGTAAGAAAAGAGTACAGGAAGGAGATTCTAGCACATGGAATAAAAAAGAGATACTTTTTTTTCCTTCCACTGAGGAAGTAGGCAATCACACGATATTTCACAGTTAAAATATTGTGCAAACTGGAAGAAATGTAGATATAAAAATCAATGACAATGATTATATGGCAGCTCTTCGTCACCTTTTGCATAACAGCTTTGACCTTCTACTCACTTTCCAGTGGACAGTTGTCAATCCAACTGTCAAAACCACATCTCAGCTGGAAGAGTTTTGCATAGAGACTACAGGCCTCAGCCTGAGGACATGGGGGAATCCAGTATCCCGGGCACATGGAGAGGAAGTTGCATTCTCTTCATGTGGTCCCCCAACAGAGGATAATATTTGGAGTCAGTCTAGTGACTGGTGATCCTTTCCTCACTGTGGAAAGGTGTTCTGGCAGGGGTGTCTCCCTTCTCTCTTCTCTGTCCAGTTGCAGAGTTTTTTCTTGCTTCATTGTGAGTTTCTGGCTTTTCAGAGGAGACAGAATGAATATTCATCAGGAACTGGTAAATTGCTGTGACAGCACATCATAATCCCTCCTATAAAGCCGTCTTAGGTTATTGAACCATTGTCTCCTGTCCAAGTATAAAGGACAAACAGAGAAAAACACTTAACCATTGTGTGCTTCCAAGAATGATCCAGAAGAAATTTTGCAGCACTGATAGTAAAAAAAAAAAAATAAAAATTAAAAAATCAAAACAAGGGCGAATCCACAAAATGACTCAGGGTTGATCCAATAAAGAGTTGAGGAAGTTCTGGAGAAGCTTGGGTGTAGCTGAGTGTAATTATGATCCTCAAATCCTATGCTCAGCTGCAGCTAACCCAATATAGATACCTAAACTCACCAGGGGCCTCTTGGTTTGATGTTAAACATTACTATTATGAGAATTCAGTTCTATGCAGCCCATCTCGGATTGCCCCAATATGAGGAGCTCAGCAGCTGGTTCAACACTTGATCAGGTTTCAGAAATAGGAATTTTCCCTTAAGTCTGTCTTTAACTTGAAAAATATTTTCAGAATTCCTAGCAAACACAGAGAACAGTGTGTTGCATGAAAAATACAATTATGTGTATTTTTTGAAAGGAACCAGAAAGGAATTTTTAAATTTCTTCATACTATAAGACAGAATTTTTAGTACTTGCAATACTTCCTTGGCTAGACTGAGAAAGTTCAAAGTCAAGTCTTTCATTATTCAATTGTGCCTCAGAACTCTTCAGCTGTAGGTTGCTCTGTGGTTCTTGATGCATCTTCTTGAGTTGAAGATGGAATATGTCACAGGTAAAAAAAAAAGTTAAAAAAGACTAGCATAATAAAAAATAAAAGAGCACAATACGTGGCTCAATCCTGAAAATTAGGGGCTATAAAATAAACATCACAGGGAGGAGAAAGATTTATTGATTCTGGTTATAATTTTCAGGAATATTTGTTTATCTGGCAACTACTTAATATGAAAACAAGAGGAGAAATGGGTTTGAATTCCCATTGGCTGAAGAGGAAAATGAATCTTGATGCTCATACTTCTTGGATAAACACCTTTGTTCTGAGTTTGTGTGGCAAGGTTATAGCAGCAAGGGGCTACAGGGATGGCTTCTGTGAGAAGTTGCTAGAAGCTTTTGCTATGTCTGATAGAGCCAATGCCAATGTCAGCTGGCTCCAAGATGGACCCACTGCTGGCCAAGGCTGAGTCCATCAGCAATGGGGGTAGCACCTTGAGGATAACATAGTTAAGGGGGAAAAAAAGTCTAGCGAAGGCCAGCCAGAGAAGTGAAGTTAGAATATGTGAAACAACTCTGCAGACACCAAGGTCAGTGAAGAAGGAGGTGCAGGAGGTGCTCTGGGCACCTGACCATGGTGAGGCCAGCTGTCCCTCTTCAGCCCATGAAAGACCATGGTGGAGTACATTTCTATCAGCAGCCTGTGGAGGACCCCATGCTGGAGCAGGGGCTTGTCCAAAGGAGGCTGTGACACCAATGGAAGCCCACACTGGAGCAGGTTCCTGACAGGACCTGTGGCCACATGGGGGACCCAGGCTGGAGCAATCTGCTCCTGAAGGACTGCACCCTGTGGAAGGGGCCCATGCTGGAATAGTTTCTGAAGAGCTGTGCGACATGGGACAGATTCACATTGGAGAAGTTTGTGGAGAACTCTTTCCTATGGGTGGGACTCCCTGCTGGATCAGGGAAAGAGTGTGAGAAGGAACGAGAAGCAGAGACACTGTGTGACGAACTGACCACAATCCCTATTCCACATCCCCTTGGGCCACTCAGGCTGAGGAGGTAGAGAAAACGGAGTGAGGTTAAACCTGGGAAGAAGAGAGGGGTGAGGGGAAGGTGTTTTAAGATTTGTTTTTATTTCTCATTATCCTGCTCTCATTTGATTTGTAATATATTAAACTAATTTCCCTAAGTCAAGTCGGTTTTACCTGTGATGGCAATTGCTGAGTGATCTCTCTCTGTTACCACAACTCACGAGCCTTTTGTCATATTTTTCTGCCCCTATCCAGCTGAGGGAGTATGATAGAGTGGCTTGGTGGGCACCTGGTGCCCAGCTAGGTTCAGCCCACCACAACTGTAAAATGCTGGCTTGGACATTCCAAAGTTTTGTTCCTGGGGGGCCATTCACTAGGCTGTGGAAAGAGGAATACAACAAAAATCCATTAACACCATTGTATGGTGCTATTTCTTATGAAATCAAAATTGTAACTAGGAGAACTCATGTTTTTGAGTGATTTTACTACTTATCTCATGAGACAATTTGGATACAAAGCTTTTGCTCTGGGATTGACTGAGTCAAAGCAATTTAAGTGTATATCTCATTTTTTTCTTCCATTAGCCTCTCCACTGAAGTTCTGTCCTTGGTCACAGCATGAGATTGGGATCATGGTCAACTGGTGCCAGATTCAGCTGTTTCAGAAACACATGACAGGGAAGACCAAAGGGTCAGGATTAGTTTCCAATGACTGTACCAGTAAGTCTTCTTCCACTCCCCAAACCTCTGGCATTTCATACAGTTTGCCTCTTGTTTCACTTTTGCCTTAACATTCATTGCTGGATCTCTCAAGTCAAAACACTTTGATGCTCTGAGCTCGTCCTTCTGATATCCTGCATCACAGTCATCCCCATGGTGCCTCCAGCTTTGCCCGACATATGTAGCTTCTTGCTCTCCTAGTTGTAGTGAGCATGCTTGGGGTCCTGGAGAGAGGAAACTGCCTATCTCTGCTGCTTGTTCCCAGCTCACCTGCAGGTAAGAGCTATAGAACAGCCCCAAAAAAGGAGAAATCTGCTCCTTTTGACACCTCTGGAAAAGACTCTTGAAGTGATTTCATACTTCAATGCAAAGTAGTAAATGTAATCTTGTAAGTATGCTTTTTACACTGTGTGCTCACACCCACTGGATCAGGCTTCTCAACCAAGAGAGACAGAGAATATGCCCTTTAGCAAACATGATCATGCTTATAAATTAGATTGACTTTGAATTCTCAGTCCATGTCAGCACTAGGGGTGCACACAACTACAGTTTCAGTTTTCCATGGAAACCAGGTTAAAAAAAAGGAAGCTGTATAAAACGTTAATGTACTCTTCATTCTTGGACCCAAATATACATGCCTATGAATGTCTATTTCTGAGCAAGTTCCAGTTCCCAGCCAGAAGTCGTTGGTTCTAGAGTTATAATGTGACCGAAAACTTAGACTTAGTTTTGTTTGGTATTTGTAAGACTGGATTTTTGGAATTGCCAAGCATTTCTTTCCAATTTTACTTTTTTTTTCCCTTAGTCAGTGGAATTTAATGAAGATGTATCCAAAAGCAGAATTTTAACTGCCCTGTAATTATTCTGACATAGTAGCAAGAAACTTGATTTTATTGTATGGTTCCATTTGTAATTACAATATAATTATTCATGTGTAAATCAGAAATAAGTGTATTTTAATTGTAAGTTGGTTTGGGAATTTAAAATGAATCTTTTGGTGCTGTGTGAGGTATATACTGAAACACTAATTCTGAATATTTCAGAACTCAATAGGAATAGATATGTAATTTGAGTATATGGAGCAGTGTAGAGGGGTTTTTTTAGAGTTAAGTAACTACACAGTAACAAACATGTACAGTATCTACTAATCACATTCTGAATTTCTTAAAGAATAATTAGTGGCATTTTCTACTTTGTAAAGTATTTATTTTCATCCTTATGTTTTCCCTGTCCTTGTATCTATTCTTGATGACAATTTCATATTTGAGGGTTATTTTAGGTAAAGGAAGTGAATTGCCTGAACTTTCAGGTTATTATTTGAAAATAATTGCAAGAAAATAACAATAAATATTAAGCTTTTGTATGCAACACCTTCAGCTAGGCTATACATACCTTCCTCTACTATCAAAGTCCTGTCCAGGTTGATTTCTGATGAGTTAAATCTGTGTCCAGGATCTCCAGACCGTTTATCTGAGGATGACCTTAGAAAGGGGAGGGCTCACCTGGAGGCAGAAGTTGATGAGAATATACTGACTCATGACAGTCAACTGGGGGATAATAAATGGGAAATAAATGAACGGCACCATTTGGGAGATGGGAACCAGGGTGAGAACACTGAGCTGAGGGTCTGAAGCTCAGAGGTTGCAGGAGAGGAAACAGAAATGGGGAATAGAGGGAAATTTAAGGTCTAGGGAAATACTTGATAAAGGGTTTGGAGAAGAATGGTGGCAGATGGGAGAGTTTGCATTCAAAAAGGAGTAGGAAGGCCTTATTTCTCTTGTTTTGGGGTTGCAAGGACTGATTCTGTAGGAAAAAAAGAGATTGGGTTGGTAAAATGTATGGAAAAATAATTGTCAAAGATGAAGTAAATATAAGCAAGGAGAGCTGGGAAGGAAGATGAGTAGCTTTGGTACGGGAGTTTGTAATGGCAGAGACCTTGGGAAAGGCCAATGTGGGAGGGGTCACTTGACACAAAATGTGTTTGGAGGAGTTTTTAGGCAGGAGGGACTGGGGGATTTGAGACCTGGGACAGAAGGGCCTAAGGATAGTAGGGTGTGAGGGGCAGGTTAGGGTTACCAGTCTGGTAAATATTATTATCTGGGCCCTGACAAATATTTTTATCTGGTCCTGATGTTAGAGCAAAGGCATGTACACAGAAAACTGCCTCCCTGTTCCTGTGCTAAGAACAGCCCTTCCCTTATTTTCTGTTTGTAGCAATTGCAGTAGGCTTGTTTGGACTAAATAACCCAGAGAATAGTCATGTAGTCATGAAGGATATGAATTCTGAGTGATCCAGGGAATTATTGTGCATTATGAAAATTCACTACATGAATGTTGATTTGAGAGACTGAAACTTAATGTTTCTGAACTTGTTTCACACCATAAGTGTGCCTAATAAATCCAAGTTTAAAACCAGACACTCTTCCACACAATGACATACATCACTTTCATATTAGCTGTTTCCTTAAATATCTCTGTAGGAAACTGGTCCTAAATCCTTCTGTGAGATCCAAGATCCTTCAGTAGATGGCCAGGTAATCCTTCTCTCCATATGCTGTGAGCACTGAATTTGCGTAAGTTTATAGCAGCACCCATCAGTGTTCTATGGTAGCTTTAGTCTGCTTTTCTTTTTGGATAGGGCAACACTGAGCACACTTGAAATCCTGTCCATAATGCACGGTTATTTACAAACCACTTGATACAGAAGTCACAGCACATATTTGTGCTGGCTAACAATCCTTCGTCAATGATGGATGAAGATCAGGTGTCATTTCTGATTCTTTTGGATGTGTCAGCTGCCTCCAGTACTATTGACCATGAACTGACCTGCACTCTGTCAGTCTGGAAGCAAGGGCAAATGGGATGAGTTGTGAAGCTCAGAGTCATGCACAGCTTTGAGCCCTGAAGCAGCCTGTCAGTGGACTGAGGAAGGGATCTCTTCTGTGTTTAAAAAAAACTCAGCTGATTCTTTATTTCACAGTGGGTTTTTTTTAATATGTTTGCCTATTAGCAACTTGATTATACAGCTTTAGCATTTATCTAGGTCTCTGCTTGCTTGTATCATAAATGTTAATAAATGTTGTAAGCTTTTATGAAATGTTTTCTACTAATGTTTTCCCTCACAGTCTTTTGCCTTTAGCTCAAGCTTCCTCCAACTGCTTCAAAAAATAGATGAAAAAAGCTGTACTGCATATAGCATGCTCAGAAATGTCACCCACCCCCTTACCTTCCCCCAACAAGCAGCCAAACAAGCTTGTCTCTGTTGAACTTGGGGGTATGAGGCAGGTTTTATAATTAAAGATGGAGACAATTCTGCTAGATAACTCCTCTTGTTGGCTCCACTGCCTGCATCTCTGCTATTCTAAGCTGTGAGATGTTGCAGCATACTAATTTCCTCCATTCAGTCAGAATTTGGGTTATACACAGCTCCAGGGATCTCTTTCATACTAGATATTCCAATTGAAATGACAGGGGAAGAGAGAAGGGAAGGCTATACTTTTCTATCTTCATTTCTTTATTCTGTGTGGGGCAGCAGAGATATTACCTCAAGTTGCTTCCAGGTTGAAGACCCAAAATCAACAGTCTGAAGTTCACCTGGAACCAGTTGCTAACCACTCAGATGTGGGTTTGTGCACTGCCAGTGTGTATAGCTCTGCTCAGGAAACCTGTGTGAGCCATCAGTCAGAGCCAGTAGGTGAGTTCAGTATCTAGGGACATATAGAGAACTCTGCATCCCAAGGTGAAAAAGTAATGAGTGGCATCAACACACAGTCTGAAGGGAGCCAACTTCTTGGTCCAACTCCTATGGCAAAGCAAGTTATGCCATGTCAGCTCAACTGTGGGAGGAGTCTGTGTTTAAACTACTAGCCAGGTGCAAATATGAGATAGATACAAACTTCTCCACCCTGTATTTACTGCCCTCAGATATACAATTAGTCAGAGAGGCAGGTAATTAGGTGGAGATACAATTAAATCGTTAATAGCAAATGCAAATCAGTGCAACACGGGCATCTTGGCTGAGCACTGTGAAGACAGGAAGTTTTGCCTTTTACAAAGAGGCACAGTAGAGGGATTTTCTTTTTCTTTTAAAGATCCAGTTACATGTCAGCGTAACTCTATGGTTAGATGTGGCCTATGAAATCCTACTTTAGTAAGACACAGTTAAATATGTGTCCTTCACCAAGGGAAATAAGCTGTTCCCTCATGAATTGCATACATTATATTAATTTCTCTAGTCCTTTGCTGAAGAGAGAAAAATGAACAAATAATAAGGTAGTTAATTACAAAATTCTGACATTTGTCCACTTGTTGTTGCTGTTTTTGGCCCCTCTTCAGCCAAAGAAAGATGCGAGCGCTGGAAAGCAGATGAATTTCCCTGGGGGACCTAAACTAGTGCTGTGCCACAGCCAACAGCTTCAGCCATTTGGACAAAGTGCTATGTTGTGTCTTCCAGAAACTTTTCCCAGGCCTTCATAATATTTGATGATTAGACCAGGATTGTTTACTGTAGGGTGGCAGCCACACTCAGTACAAGCTTGTTGCTTTATTCTGCACTGGCTCAATCTGTTTGTGCAACACTTTACATGTGGTGATAAAGTCAGTGAAACATTGGCCATGGTGTAGTGTTATTTACCAAACTAATAATGTCTCTGTTTTGCTCTTTCCAAAGTACTGAGGATAGATGGATTTCAACCGCCTTGTAGTTTAAAAGCAAGAAAATTACTATGTGTAATCAATTACTACTATCTGGCCTCAAATCTGCTTTGTAAATCTTATAAATCTCCACCCCAGTCTTTGTTCATCACCATCCCCAGTCTTCTCCTCCATCAGCTGTTAGTCAGCACTTCTCTGTTTCTTCTTTAAGTTATCTACCCAATGTGCCAGAGGCAGGTGCAGGAGACGAGCACAGCTGCCCATGATTGTTTTAACATCAGTGCTGTGTTTTCCAGTTGTAAAGTATTTCCAAAGTTTGTTTTCCTCGATGAAATGAAAACAACAAAAAAAAACCAAACCTGTTTGTATTCCCATGAACTAGTACCCAACTATTTTTAAACCTAACTTTCACTTATGGTTTTCATCTTAAGGCTTCAGTTAACTGTGTTGCTTTGTTTTAGTTTTGTTTTTCATTGTTCTATAATCCTCTGTGGTTTGGTACAACAGGGATTGAGTTTCATTTGCGCAGCAAGTTATACAGGGAGTATTACCACAGCAACTAAGATCCTGATTTATAAGACAAAACAGAGCTGCCCCCTCTATTCAGACAAGATTTACAGGTATTTTGCTAATCATACATCCAGAGTTGCTTTGATTTCCAAATGAAGTGCTGCCTATACTATTAATAGGGCTGTCACCTTGACTTGTGTAAACTCACCCAGCTGTTTTATGTCAACGAAGTGTTGGCTTTTCAATTTCAAAGTTTCCTGCTCTCATCTTCATTTGCTCTGAGCAAAAGCACTACCCTAGAAATTATTACATTAAATGTAATTGCACCTCAGTCTGGCAGGATCAGTATAACTGTCCCTTTGATTTTGTTCTTTGGGTAACAGCCAGGTAGTACTTTTTCCCTGAGAAAGGATTTTGCCATTAAGGATATAAGGATGTTGTTCTGGCATGAGCTTTTATCGTCACTTTGCCTTTTTTTTTTTTCTGTTGGTTGGGTGCTTTGTTTGGGTTTGTGTGTGTGTGTATTTTTTTTTAATGTCTAATGTATGGTATTCCATGTTACTATATAGCCAGGCAAGAAAAAAATCCCCTCCACAACACCAACATAAGTCTAAGATGACAGGTTGAAGCCCTGATCAGTTTCAAATTTTCTGTCATGCAAATCAGTCCACACAGTCTCTGTCTTAGCTCCTGAACTGCAAAACAATGCTTATTACAGTGCTACTTCTTCTACTCCATGCCCTTGTATGCCATTTTCAGGCTATGAAATCTTCAGTTACCCTTCCCTAGTGCAACCATGGCAAGGGCTTGAATGATATCAGTGTTGGTGCTGGGAGCTTATGTGGATATCCCTATCACAGCAGGAAAATTAGCCCATACCATGTCTTGATTAAGCTGTGTGCAAATCCAGGAGATGTTAGACAGTTGTGTTGGTGGGTTGTTCTTGTTTAAGAAGTTGTTGTTGTCTTGTTTAAGAAGTTGTTGCCATATTCTCCAGGGAATACGTGGTGAGCACGCTGATGTGGCATTAGCAGTAATACATCCTGAAGCTTGAAACACCATGGGGAACTTAAAAAATCCCCTCATATCAGAAGTGCCAAACGCTTTCTTAAATAAAGACTACATTCTGGCCTCACATGCACAAAACCTATTTCTAGCCCTCAAAGATGATGAAAGTCACAAAGACTTCACCCTTTTAACTGGAATAAAAAATTCTAGGAGTTCATTGGGATGAACCCTTCCAACTCAGGACATTCTAACCTCTCAACTCCAAAACTTTCTTCTGGTTTGAGGCACTTCTCATTAAAAAAGTAGCAAGAAGGATTACAAAAGTAAACTCCTCTGTAAAGACTGTAAAAACAATGCCCCAGTTGCAAATGAGTTGCAAATATTGCATTTGCAATATAAGCAAAATTCAGCTCATAGCAAAGACATGCTATGAGACTGCACCAGCTGAGAGCATGCAGGATGGCTACAGGCAGACTAAAGGTGTTTGGGGTGAAAAGTCCCTGCCCTTGAACTCACAGAGTATTGCATTTTCTACGTCTACGGGAAAAGGAGAGATTGTGCCATTCATGATCTACCTTACCATCATAAGAACACCTAGTCCAGTTTGACTAATGATAGGCTCTATGTTATGAGTATCCTATGTAAATATAGGCGTGAACTTCATCAAGTCCAGACTTATCTCATGTGTAGGATGGTGAGCATAGACTTAGGAAATGTGAAGTGAGAGCCAAGCATGTATAGACCTGCTCTGTACACAGATCAGGGTGCTGTGTCAGCTCAGCCTTGATTGTACTGCCCCTGTGCCTTTGTGTTGGTGTCATGTCATGATGGAGAGGTGATTCCTGGAACAAGAGTCCTGGGTCTTCTATCATGTAGACAATTAACTTTTCTTGTCCTTGTGTTGAGAGTGCTTATCTGTGGTCTGAGCCAGATATTTTCCAGACACACAGACTGGAGAGTGCACTGGCTTGTTGATGGCCAGGGTAGTGAACATGGCTTTCTGGTATGAGAATCATAACACTGATTGATAAAACCTGGGTGAACATTTTCTATGGGTCAGTTACAATGCCTTTGAAATTAGAGGCTGGACCTGTATTCAAAACACACATACGTGGACACCACTTTGTTGAGAGTAAAGCTGTTTAAAAGGAGCCAAGAGTGATTTGTTTGGTTTTTTTTTTATTGCCGTTTGAATTTTTAAAATCCTTACTGGGTCTTCCTATGCAACAGAAGTCTTATAACTGAAGTGACATAACAACAATAAAGAGCCTAAGAAAAGAAAGGACTGTTAGCACCAAGGCTAAGAGTAAAATTCTATAATATGATTTTTTTTGTTTGCTCATTTGTTAGATAACATATCTGTAATCCTCAGCTTGCTGATAACTTAGACCAGAGTCATGAATTCTCTTTAAAACCAGTGCATTTTAGTTAAAGAACCTCTTAATGTCCAACACAGTGGTATTTCCAAGAACAGATCAGGTGAGTTTCTGTGTTAATTTACTATTCTCAGTCCACCAAAGGCCAGTCACTGATTAAACACGCACAGAGGACTAATCAATAAAGAGCCATAACTTTGATCTAATTGGTGCTGATTCTGATTACATAAGTTAATACTCTTAATGAAACATGGTTCTCTTGACTTTTCAGTTTGAAATCCTGTGTTTGAAATGGTTGCTTATTAAAAACATTATGAAATAGCAACAAGAAGTTGCTCTTATTTACTTGTTTCAAACGCTGCAATAGCATGCTCTTCTTAACTGGTGTAAGTTTTTGTTTAGAGCTTTTTACATGTGACCCAGAAATTATGCTTTGATCTTTCTGTAAATAGTAAATGGCATGATTTCCTAAAGATACAGTTTACATCTATTTTGTAATGTTAAAGAGGGCAAGTTGGTGCCCCAGTGTCACAAGACAGGATTGCTGAATTCTCTGGTGCCAACTTCCAGCTTCAGCTGATGTAAGAGGAAGCAAAGAAGAGCCAGCACTGGGCATCTGTGTGCTGTCAATCTGCTTTGACGCCGTCTCATAGATGTGTATTTTGTTTTCTTGCTGTGCAGTCGAGCATACCTGTCCACTAGTACTGAACACTTTCTGATTTCAGCTGTTTAAATGGTTTTTAAAAATGGGAAGTCAGCCCTCACCCACTCCCCACCGTAGCTCTAAGTGCTCCTGCATTGAGAAGTGTATCAGTTACCTCTTTATAGTCTTTGTAAATATCAGTTGAAACAAATGAATCCTTCACTGGTTTCAAGCTATCTGCTGTAAAGGATGCGAAGTTGTCCCAGGGTCTCTTTGATGATGTCTGCTGTGGAGAGCTGAAATGTCATTGAATTAGAGGATGGAAACAGAAATTCACCCTTCCTAGCCAGGAATAATTTTAGTTTGTGTTGACAGACTTTATACCTTGCTAATCCTTTCCTTCTAGTATTCCTGTAGTTTGGGATGGGTTAAATTGTTCTCCATTAAAAAATAAAAAAAAATATAAGACCAATGTCAACACCTTTCTATATACATCTCATTTCTCTCTTCTCCTGCTTGGTACATGCCGTAGTTGTGAACAGATATAGATGGCTTTAGCTATGTGAGTCAGTGTACAAGGTACAGCTGTATTAAGCTTTCTCTTGCCCTCCAGATCTAATCTCTGTCTCACATAGATCAGAGTCATGGTTGAAGCATACCAAAACTCCTTGTTGGATTTTGTGTCCACTAAACAAAAAATAACCTGTGAGTATGGACAGGAGGGAGAAAGGCGGAGGACGAAGTTGTTTAAGTTGATTGAAGTTCCTGCTTTAACTACTGCCAATATATTTTTTCCTGGTGACTCTCACCTGAAAAATGGTGCCAGAGAAGATCTCAGGAAACTTAGAGAAGATGTTTTCCCCTCTAGTCCCTCTCAGCTGATAGGTAACCTAGCTGTAGCAAGAAGGACATGGGACAGTTTAACAGAAATGCCTGAGGAGTGCTTACTGTTATTGCAGGCACACCCTGCTATCTATGAATGGTATACTTCTGAGGTATGTATCATGGCTAGTGGGTCATGAAAAGCACACAAGTTAAATACACAGGGGCAGGGTATGCTATAGGGACAGAGAGGCAGAAGCAAGATCTTTGGGCTGATCAATCAGCCGAAAGCAAAGCTGACTTCTCATTAGCTGAGTTTCTGGCAGATGAGGATGCTGATTAAAATGTTGATTTGCATTTTAAAACAAAACTTGAGGTACAATCTATGTACTGGCCTGAAATTTTGAGTAATACCTCACTTTACGAGGTGAGAATGAATCTTGTGGTGCCATGGTGCCTCTTCCAGTACTTGGAGCAGGCCACCACTCTGCAAAAGCTAATCACTTCACAAAAATGGAATGCTTAACACAAATCTTCTAGTGCACATGTTCTTGGTGCCTCTTTATGAGTTGTCATATTTTCATCCTAATCGTCACCAATTATCATCAAGGTCAATTAAATCAATCAAAGGTGAAGAGCAGAAAAGTGAGATAGTGGCAACAGTTAGCAGAGTGGTTAGTAAACACTAAATGCTTTATGACAAATCTCAAAAATGATGAGTAAGGTACACAAAACCACAGTAAGTGTTTTATGGTTATCAATTGTGCAAACATTATGTTTGGTTTTTTTTTTAATAAGGGGTTAATATCAGTCCTCTTACTAGTCCTTCTCACCCTTAGATGTATCAAAGATCACCAGCTTCATTACTCCAATAATCTGTTTTCTGTCTTTACATTTCCACAATTACATTCAAATTTCCATGTGAAATGTAAGACACTAAGATTTATCTATATAAAAATTTATAAGGCCTTCATTCTCCATCAGCAGTTTCCTATTTTGTTCTTAGATATTCACACAACATCTGAAAGCCTTGCAAACATTAATGAATTTATGCTATAACCTCCTGGAGAATTAAAAGAGAAAAGTTATCTCCATTTTACAGCTGGAAAATGGAGTCAGAAAGATTTTTTTATGTGCCTGAGGTCTCTCACTGGATTTTTCAAACTCTGTGTATAAAGCACAAGACTTTCTTAGCCTCTGATTTTCTTTGCTTTGGGGATTCTAGCTTATTTAAATTCTAGCCTCTTGAACACTTTTCTCTAGGCCAGATCCATGCAAAAACAATTATTAACCTCAGCAAATATCTGGAAAACCACTTGACCAGAAGAAAGCTAGAGTTTTTATTGCATGTTCACTGTCTACTGTAGCTTGCAAGGCAACAGAAAGCAAGCAGAAAACAAACCCTGAATGTTCTCCAAAATTCTTTGAAAATATAAGCTCATAGAGATTTGGATTTAATAGATTTTCTCATCCTAATTTTGCCAGGGATAGATGTACTAGAAGCTCTTCTAACTGAACTTATGTTGTTGTTTACACTATTCAGGTTATTAGCATTTTGGCACTTTTTTTTCCTGAAGCTCTCTCCTGCATAATTAACCTTGAGTTTTATATGGACTACTTTTATATATGGGTTTCATTTTATGAGGGCTGGATTACATTGTCATGATGCCTTGCCTTCTGCATTGAATCTACACACCTCATAAGTCCCCGTTGATTTAAACACTTCAGAAAAATGCAACTGGTTGGTTTGTCTATTTTGTAAGAAGGACAGGAACAGCCAGATTTGCTGTGCTACTGAAAGGAGTTAATATCTGGTAAGCTACATTGTGCAGTATTCTATGCTGCTTCCAGCTCCCAGCCCTCTTGCTAAAGGTTAGTCGCTTGTGCTATACTTACACATAACTATCGTTTGGTAACTCTTTTATTTGTTTTCCAATGATTTATATCAAGTTTAGGTGTTTTTTTTGTTTGTTTTGTTTTTTGTTTGTTTGTTTGTTTGTTTGTTTTGTTTTTCTTGGTAAACTGGGGATGTAACTATTCCATAACATTTACCTTGCATAAACCTAGTACACTGCAGTTATACCATTGTATGGGTATTGATACAAAAGTAGTTTATTCTCCATAAGCAGAACATGCTTGTGAGGAAACCTGGGTAGTAGGACCTTTATAATATGGAAATCTGCATTCTGATGGAACCAGCACATCTTATTCCTGAACACACTGAGAGCCAACAGAGTCAGAGGGATGGAGTAAAACGAATCAAGAACAATGAAGTTATTGGGAAGTTTCTTGATTCAGGAAGGAGATCAATACACACTGCTGTGGACCCTTTTCCATGTCTCTTGGCTTAGAGAACCACAGGGAATTGAAACTTTTGATGGAGCCTTTGGCAGGAAATCTGAGAGAAAAAAAACATGGAGAAGTCTCCCTCCCATAAAATTGCTGCTCCAAGGAGTATATGTCTTAGATTCTCTGTTACATATACCTATTTCACATTATGGAACTACTCATGACTTACTGGATTTATTACTGACTTCCTCAGAAATAAGGAAAGTTAGTTTTGGGTTTATTATATCTTGACATGAAGCAGTCTGTCAGTGATAAGGCTGAAGGACAGAGTTTAGGACTTCTGTAATTTATCCTATATTTTTTCCAAGCTTATTCAATATATAGGATCTTGGACATCCAGAAAGTGGAAAATCTCACACAACACCAGTGTTGGTACTATGTGATATCTCACTCTGAGCAACCTGATCTGTCTTCAAAATAGGTCCTGTTTTTAGCAGGGGTTTGGACCAAGAATTGTTTGGTGACTCTGTGTTCCTGCTCCCTGCTCACTGTAAAGCTATAACTATGGAGAGCCAGGTCCATGGCTTTCCATATGCCCATGTTTCCCAGTGCTTTGAATTCCAGAACTATATGCAGCACCATTTTCCAGGTGAGGCTCTACACTGGTCGTGCTCTACACCCTGAGCAACAAGGTACTGTCAGTGGCAATTTTTGCTCCCACCAGCAGTCAGAGATGCTGCCATCTTTACCACCAAATCCTTGAGGTCTCATACAAACCATAAGTTAATAAACCAAACCGCACCTGTAGTTCTTCAGTCTGGAGGCCACTGATTACACAATGTTTTGTTACGGACTCCCGGTTCTGGGAAAGGATTTCAAGGCTGCCTGTCTTTCATGAAGCCAAATAAAGTCCTGGACAGATTATTAGTTCAGACAGGTCGTCACATAAAAAGCATGACACTAATACTAGGCCAAAGACAGTTGTGGAAGCAGTACAGCTGTGTTTTTGTGGTGCTGAGTCAGCCAATGCCCGCTGTACAGTTAATCTGCTCAAGGAGATGACTGTACATCACAAAGAAGTGGAAGTTTCAGGTGCATGCTGTTCATTGACATTTGCAGGATTTGCAACTCCAGTAGCAGTCACTGGGTGAAAATGAAGCAATTTGCTTTAATAATGCAGATGCCAAAATAGTAAAATATACAGGACAATTATATTGGGAAACTCTCATCATAAATTTTATTTATTTTTCGTATTGTGGCGTTGTTTGAACAGTGTATTTCCCACATTTGAGGAAGATGATAAACAGAGTAACTGAGCTGAAGCTAAATATTTCATAAATCCATCTTTCAACAAGGTAATATGTCATCAATTCAGGCACTGGAACAAGTAACATCGTTAAATGTTATGGCACACTTCATCCAGTTCCTCCACAAAATCATTTTCTTAATACTGTGGTTGTAAAGGAAGTTAGTATCAATCAGTCAAACATAGACATACACCATTCTAATTGTATATTTTGTCAATATCATAAAACTGGTATGCTTGATGCCTTAGCAACTATGTATGCAAAGTATAGCAGAAATATTTTGTCTTCCTTACATAAGGATAATATCGCCTATTTCATTCATCTACAACTCAGACTACTCGTTGCCCTAAAAGTGATGAGGAAGTCTGAGTAGAATATGCTAAAGAAGTGGAGAGGTAAGCCAGGGGAAGCAGATGACATCATCCCACCGGGGACTGGACCTGGGTGAAATAACTTCTTGAGTTTCCTACCAGACAGGAAGGTTCCACAAAACCACAGCAACACTTGGGAATTGACACTGATCTGATTTTTTTTTTATCTGATGCTAAAGAAGATGTGCAGAGATACAAGTCAGCATCCTGAACTTCATGGAGAGTAGAATTAGGAAGAAAATAATTGACAATGTAAGTGAAAAGAGAAAATACTACAGAAGTCTTTATATAAAATATAGTGTCCCTTTCTAGAAATAATTTGTGTCATACTTTTATGACTCACGTAAATGTTTTTAATGTTGACATGTACTAATGATACTATTACTAAAGCTGAAGAGAAGACCTAATTTTCTTCTGAACTGTAGTCAGCCCAGATGTTTCTAATGAGTGTTGTGCTTTGTTATATCATTAATTATTTAAAAAGTTTGTGAACATATCTGTTTCTCCATTTACCCACTGATTTATTAATTGCTCTAAGTAATTTCCCTATTACTGTTTGAGAAACTGTGGGAATTGTCCTAAACAAAATAAACCCTCTGAGTAATCTTTCACATTCTTTTGTGAGGATTTATGGGATCTCTCCTAGGTGAAAATGAACATTTTCTGTAACCATGGGCAGAGTAGGGCGATGACTAAACCAGTTAAAGCACAGATTTGATCTGGCTTACAATTATCTGTATGGTTTAACCATTAATACTGGAAGTAAATAAGCCCCAAGGCAGAGTTTTGGTTCATTTGCACTACCTGGGATAGTACCCAGGAGCCCTTTGTGGGATAACATGGGCCAGAGACCATTCCCTACATGGGTAAGGCCCCACAGTTTAATAGGATGAGGGATCCTAGCTGACCTGTTTGCTCTCAAGCTCACAATGCAGAGCTCCCACTGCATGCCTGGGCAATGCACTGACTCATGGCCATGCTGCTGAAGCAGAAAGTCAGATTGGAAGCTGCAAGGGTTAAACAGTACGGTTTGCTAAGCCACACCTGAGGGTGAGTCAGTCAGGAGATGTCAGCAACAGTAAATGAGTTGATCACAGTCAATCTCAGATGCTTCTGAATCAGTTGGGCACTCTCCTGTGCCAGCTCAGGGATTGCAATATGTATGATGGGCATAGAATGGCATTGCATGAGCAAGTGGTTGTTCCAGGCATAATAGAGTCTCCTGTTATAGACAGCTCCCAGTATGTAAAAAGAGAGCTAGGAAGAGTCCTTAGCTCCTGAAAGTGTTGGTAGCTCTTAATAATCCTGTTCTGAGTGGGATTTTCAAGACAACTGCTCTCTGGCACCTCCCTGTAGTTCCCAGAAGTCATCTGCCACTCCCCTGCCTCAGCCTAGGGTTAACACCGATCTTGTATTTTCTCTCCATCCTGCCCAAAATATTTCTTAAGGTTCCCTTTTTGTTGCCACATGTAAATCTAAAAAGAGTGCCTCAGAATCAATGTAAGTTTTTAATGTAAATACAGGGTCTGCACATAGCAAAAGAGAGAGAAAAGTAGAAGAAAAGAAGAAAGGAAAGCAAGCAGGACCACGACTCCTCTCACTGCAAAACTTAAGAACAATTCTCCTCACTTTACTCACATGAGAAAGGGAAATTCTCTCACACACCTACACCCTCTCGCAGTCTTTCTTCTATCTGTTTTTCTGATGCTCTCGGAGTCCTCTGTCTTTACTCAGTCATCCTTGCCATAAGTTTCTTTACATTGTAATAGGGTAAATCTTCCAGATTCTGAGGGACCCTTTTGCCAGAGGAACTCCTGGATACACGCTCCTATTTTATGAAATTGAGGGCTGCTAAATTAACTGGGGACTGACTACAGATATGATTCTTCGTTCATAGCAGAAATCCTGTTTTACCAACAGCTATTTTTAAGGAAACCTATTACAATATACATGTAGTTGTACATTCATATTCTTGTATTTTATTTTCTGTCAAAAAAGACTCCAAGTTCAAGAATATCATGATCTCTGTGTGTGTACCACATTGGGAATTTGAACCTTAGCCTACTCACCTGCTACCCTCCTTAGGGATCCCAAAGATATAGGCACTATTTAAATCAATTTTCCCAAACCATTTTCATTTTTCACTCTCTCTGTGCACATGGCTCTTAGTCACATGCAAAAGCCACACATGTACCAGTCTGAAATGATGAGTCAAGGCCTGTTTTATTGACAAGCAGAGATGTCCTCGGTCACTCAATTTCTGCTGGCAGCTCTTGTCATCTGCAGCATGCCAGTCAGTTGGACAGTCCTCAGAAGTTCTTTAACTTATGACCAAGTATAGAGATAAGAAGAGGCAGGGTTGAGAAAATTAGGAGATGGGACCTACCTGTTTTGCAGAGGAGGGAGGCTGCCCAGAAGGACTATTATCTGACTTTCGGGTAGTAGCAGTGCTTATGTTTGAAGTGTGTGTGATTCTATAACCCACTCCCCAAATGAAGTCACAGCAGGGATAAGACTCAAGGCACATGCTGTGAGCAGCAGGAGAAGCAGCGTTACCCTAGCGTGTGCATGGCCGAATGCAACAACCCGCTTCAGTGAGGTGACCTGGACAGGACAGTGAGATTTGCACCTGTGGACAGGTCTAACCTTCACTCGCCACACTGCACACCCTAGTTATGGGTTGAAAAAATGTTTTTGAGCTTTTCTTCTCCTCTGGTGTGGTACATGCTTACTGGGTAATGTCTGATCTCTGTGGTATCATGACCTATCTCGGGGTAAATTTTGGCCTTTGGCTTGACAAATCATGACTGTTTTTTGAACTTTATTACAATAAAGTTACATCAGCTCACCTACACTGGCTTCTTGCACTGTGCTAGGAAAAAGTTCAACAAGAGCTGAAACTATCTCTCCAGCCTAGGTTTGAACTTGATTTTAAATACAAATATCTCTCCTTTTCAGCATAGTCAGGAAAGACAGGGTCATCTTTATACCTGATATCTCAAGCAAAGCTGTGGATAAATATCAAAGATGTTAAGGAAAGGCAAACATATCCCTTTTATGTTTGTGGGCAGCATTAATGACACAGGGTGAAATTTATCCTCTTATCAAAGGTCAACACAAAGCTAGGCACTACTTCAAAGGTGCATTGATCCCATAACTGGCTCCTGGCACTGAACTGGATTTCACCAAATTCCAAAACTTACAAGAACCAATAGATTTTATTTATCTGTGTAAAAAATAATGGAGTGTGTTCAGATACAGGCACATATAAAAATTCACACCAGCTATTTTGATTTTGCTGGGACAATGTATTGGTTTTTATCTTGTGCTCACATATTTTGGACAGTTCTTTCTAGCCAGCTGTCCCTCCCTCCCACTTAATCAGTCAAAACATCCCTGCTCTTCAAAACTACAAAATATTTACTCAGACTTTGTGTTTACTAGGAATAAGCTGACAGTCCAGAAACTGAGTATTTAGTAGTGCACATACTGCTTGGTTTGAAGGGGAAAGCAAGAGTGAAGGCTCTGTCAAAGCCATTCTTTCAGATCTTAGTGAATAACTAACACAATGTTTCCTACCACATTCAGTCAATGCTCAAAGATACCAAAAAGGTCTTGCAGACAGGGAAAACATGACAGGCAAGGAACAGGGCAGCAAAGCCAATACAAGAGGAAGTTAAAAAGTTGTGCCTTTTCATTAGTGATCACATGCATAAATGTGTCACTGCACAAGAGGCACGGGATTTTTACATTGGAAGTATGATCGTGCTGCATGTGAACATATAGATTGCAAATACTGTAGAAGAAGATATGGCATCTGCATTTGGTACTTTTTTATTTCTTTTGTAATTTCTTTGGTGGCTGTATTTGAGCAGGGTGTGCCAATATTTGCAGTCTGGGGAACAACATCAGAACATCTAGTATTCCCGTCTACTAGTAAAAATAACGAGAACACTTCAGTTAATTCAGTGTACCTTCATGTGTATTAGTCACTGGTCCCTGTGCGCACTAATTATAGACTGCCTTGATGATGCAACTGCAGGGCACAAAACAAAGATTTTACAAAAGTTGTTTTGGTATATCTTTTTTTCTTACTAGGCTAATGGAGAAGCTGCTTTAGGCACACATCCGTGATTGAATCTGTCCTGTTCTCAGAACGTGACTGTGAAAGTTAATACGATTACAGTGGCATCAGCTGCGATAGATTAGGTGATGCTTTGCTCAGTATAGGTAAACCTACCTGATAGCGTGTTCTTCTTTTAGTCCTGAGAAAATCAGATTTATTTTTTTTTTTTGATCTGCAGTAGTAAGATATGAAGAATCTTTATATAACCGAGCTGCATTTTTTTAACCTAAGTTGCTCTAAATGTTTAACCAAGGGCAGCTAAATCCTGTGTACTATGGTTCACTGTACAAGTTATAATTTATTAAACTGTTATATTCACAAGGTTAAGTCAGAATTCCCATGTTCAGTCATGTACATGATTGCTTTGGGGTGTTCCAATAGGTCAAACTCTGACAGTGTCAAGCATAATTATCTCCTGAATATATTCACAGCTTCTGCAAAAGCCAATATTTGGTTTTGCCTTATTTGAAGAGTGTATTCATTAGTTTGCAACCCTATGTGAGGCTTTCTAAGCTTCAGCTGAATTACTAAAATCTGCAAAAAACACAGATTCCTTGAAGATGTTATGACATACAGCACTTTGAAGAAAAATTGTGTATTTCCATTAAAAATTCAAGACATACAGTTCATTTTTGCACACTGATGCAGCTATCTGTATGAGTTTGAGCCCATGGTGGTAAATACACAGTAATGCACATTAGCTTGTTTTTCTGAGTTAGTGGTTTTATCCATATATGATAAATTTATAATCACCCACTTTATAATTCATTTGGAGTTTATAAAATGTGACTACTGATGTTCTCCACCAGTGGAGTGGATGGTTCCGATATATCAGGTATTATCTAATGTGAAATATCAATAACATAACTGAAGAATTAATACTACAATAAGTGAGACATCTGGAAACAGTATGTTAACAAGCTGAAGGCCAAGGCACATGGCTGAACGCAGTTGAGCTGCAGTAAGCTAACAATTTGTCATCTGTCTATTGAGTCAACATAACTGACCTTGCGTCTGCCCAGGCTCTGGAGAAAAGCGTATTAATGTAAAGCTCTTTGACTGACTTCTTGTCTGCCAATTGAAGAAATACTGTTTCTTTCCCAAACTTTATTAATTCATTCTCTGCTATAACAGTAAGCATGTATTAATAATTATTAATAAATAAATAACATCTTTGTGCTGAAATAGTTACTTGCTACCTGTGTAGTAGCTTGATTCTGGCAGCTTGTGATCTTTGTTCCTTTCACTGAGAGGCAACCACAGCTACTTTGAAGGAAGGCGTCTTTTGAGCTCAAGCTCCAGTTGATACCACACACAATGTTATTTGTGAAAAAAAACGTAGCAATCCTCCTTATTTATTTTTAGCCCAAACTGTTGTATCAGTTCTGCTCAGTCTGCATCTTTAATTCTTTTATAGAAAGGTGATTTAAAAAATAAATTTATCAAAACAAAAAGTCTGACAGATAGACTAGAAAATAAATTAAGTTAATATATATTTTAATAAAATAAACAACAACAACGAAAACCAAACACAAATATATAGGCAAATATTTAAAAAAAATGCATAGAAATTTTCAGTAGAATAAAGATCTAGCACTGTATGAAACTCTGAAATGGCACTGGTATAAGAAGAAAAGTCAGTTACAAAAGTCACATAAACCTATTTATTTCAGAATGCCAGTAAACACAGATTAATTTCTGGCTTCCATCTAGCTGTTGACATTCCTTAAGAAAACAAAAAGGAAAAAGTGAATAAGGACCCTTTCCCTATCACTAAAGGGTAGTGACATCTGTAAAACATGAGTAGACGCCTATGAAATATCATCAGAATTAGGGTGTGTGAGGATGGGGCAGGCCAGGATGGGGCAGTGAGCAAGCAGGGATCAGGTCGCTCCAGGGTTAGAAATGTGCAGGGTGGGCTCAGCAGGGAGGATGGGGAGCAACCCCATGGGTGGGTGGGACACGCTTTCTGGGAGAGATACTGGGAGCAGGGAGGAGCTGGTTTTACTGAACTATGCAAAACTTCCTCCAGTGAAACCCCACATAAACATATGAGGTATGTTTGGCATGTGGTCAGAAATCTGAGTGATCACAACTAAATTTGTTTGGAAAGTAGAAATCCATTTGGCTTAATAAAATAGCTTGGAAAATATTTGACTTTTGATTTGGGTTAAAAAGTAAAATGAACAATCCTCCCTCCTCCTGCTCCCAACATTACATGTATTTTTTATTTACTTCAGCAGAAAAAGATTTCTTTAAAAAAATAGTGTTTACTGGGAGTTCTGTCTTGCCAGTTGTCTGCCTGCCCAGAAAGTACTGCTCACTTTCCTCTTCCTTTCCATAAGTGAAATTATTAGTCTTCGACTGGGGTTACTAGCAGTTAAATGTGAAGTCTTTTTGTCCTTCTGCTCCTTTTTGCTGATGCTGAGGGGGTTTCATCAGCTTTGAGGCTTTCCCCAAAGGTTGAAATACAGAGGGTTATAACGTGGGTAGCTGTAGCTCTCTTCTCAGTAACAGAACAGAAAAATGAAAATAGCCACTGGAAAATTCAGTTTTATAGGACAGACAGTTTCTGTTTTGATGAAAATAACCTTGATGAAAAATTCCCAGCTAGCTCACCCCTCAAGTCCTCTCCAAATATGTCAGATATTCCATTTAGATATTTACATCTGATATCATATACCACAGCAGGATGGAAGCTGACTCTCTGCAAAGTTTAGCTTTTACATTAAATTATGTATTTTAATGCTAGAATGCCCCTTGACTCAGTAGTATAGTGATGATTCAAGAGCAGCAAATTATCATGAAGGTAATGTAGTAGTAACATTTTGTGACATTTGCCATCTTATTTTTGGTTACATCAGGAAAGGACAATATATCTATGTTCTTCTGAGTAATTGTTTTTTTTTTTTTTAATTGCATCTGATGCTTCACTCATTAGCCTCTGAGCTTCCTGAGAGGACAGATAAGAAGTTTTTACATTTTGTTTGGAATTTAAATATGCTAGATATTCAAATGGTATACAGACACCCAGTCATACAGGTGTGTGTGCTTGTGTGTCTTTACTTTTGTATAAAAGAACTGCAAATCTTTTCACAGAAATTCCAGTCAATGAAATTTATATCAAATATTTGAACTTCTTCTATTTTTCAAAACATCCTTTCTACAAATGCTGGAGTTCGGGTTTCAGAATAATTTATTTTTAAACCTTGCTTTAGGTACATGAAATAGCTCTTCTCTCTGCTAGAAGGCTGGCCAAGAAGACTATCTTACCCCTTCCTCTCCAAAATACATTACTATGATTAACATAAAGAATTTTTCTCTTCAAATGTCAAAACAATGTATCTAATATTTTCCTCCCCTGTCTATAACCTCTCTCTTCTCTAATTTTTTACTGAGTTTACAAACTCAATTTTAATAGGGGAAATTTTCAGTCAAAAACTGTAGTCTGTTCTTTTTTTAAAGAGATAATGTTCTCAAGGACAGAAGTCAGTAACAAAGGTTACAGAAACCAGGAGAGAAAAAGGGCTGAAGTGGAAACGGGAAAATAATCAATAAAACAGTTATCAACTAAGAAAGGGCACTGCATGAAAGGAGAGTAGAGGTTCACTTCCCTTTGGGATAAGGGAGAGTAAGAAGAGAAAAACATGAACATGAACAGGCCCATAGGAGCCCATAAAATAATTTGTGGTTAAAAGAGCCTATGGCTCACAACTGAAGTATCCGAAGGCTAAAATTAGTAATAGAGCAGAGACATGACTGTGAGCATAATGCCAGCGATGAACTGCAGCAAGAAGAGCAACTAAACCTCTGAAACACTAGAGAAGTGTTTTGCTTGGATTTTTCTGTTTTGTCCTGGAGTGACAGAGCTTTTTTGAGTGAAAGAATCATCACAATGAATCATCAGCATATACCAAGTCAACCATGTGAGAGAGATGGGAAACCAAGAGACAGACAGCTTGATACTGAAATGATAAATAGTCTTCTTCCTCCACTTTCAGTATACTATTCTCTCTATCCTCAGAGTGGACTAACTTTCTTAGGTCTGTACTTTTTAGGAAGCAGTAGTGCTACTTTAGCCTTTAATTCAGTGTCGCTTCATGTACATAGCACAAATTTGGGTAGCAACAGATCAATATTGTCAGTGTCTTGTCTTCCTTATTAGAAGATACTTTTGTCAGGAAGATGATGATGCAATTGAAGAAATGTATTCATCAAAACACAGACACATATGATTTAGATAAAGGGAGGAGAATTGGTTTTTTTCCTTAAAAAAACCAGCACATCTGCTTACATGCAGTGACTGGCCAATATACACATATCATCCTATATATTTGAAGATAACAATAAAGATTTATGATCTAATTCTGTAAGTCTGTGTCAGACTGCAATAAATTTAGAAACAATTTGCTTTGATAACTAACTGGAAAATTAGTGTAATTCTTAACAAGAAAGAGCATGTTTATAACAGAAACATGCTGTGATAAAATACTGTAAGAACTAAATATCCTGGAAAGAATTTTAATTCTTATAAAGATAAGTAATTGGTGGAATGCTAATTCTCTGTTTACTAGGAATGACTGTGCACCTCAACTACATACCAAATGTCTTGAGGAGTCTGATAGTATTTTTACAGGAAAGCATATGATTTTTTTTTCAGATGTGTGAACATAATTTGTTAAGTAAAGACACATAAGGAAAAAGAATATTATGTTGTGAAACATGGCCCCACAATTTCATAAAGAACTGTTATGATTAAAACACTGGAACATGTCTAGCAGTGCTGGAGTCATTGCAATCAGATATTAGACAGGCGAATAACTCTGCAAGAAGAAAAGGACGTCAATAATTTGGTGGTCAATAAGTATTTCCAGAATTACAAATGGAACTATTTCAGTCTACAGTAATAATTTTTAAAAAGAAACTAAAATGAAACATTTCTGAGGGATATAAACCAGTTACACACTAATGATGTAGGAAAAAACATCATCTGAATTTCAGATAAATCCAAAAGTTCATAACATGTAACTGGGTGAACGAAGGGTGGAACAAAATAGCTGCTGAGTAACTATCTCTTTTTCTCTTGTATTAAAGAAGAGACCAAAACACATGAGCTGTTAAACTGATAAATGAAAAAAAAAAAAAAAAAGAAAGGAAAAAGAAAAAGAAAAAGAAAATAGTCACAGTTGGAAAACAGGAAAAGACTGTGGGGTTAGATTACATTTCCAGGATGATAAGCACATAATTCCTTTTTATATACAATGATACTAATTTTCATGGCATTAGACATAATATTTCTTAACTTTCAAATAATATTACTGTTCGATAAAAAATGTAGTTTGACATAAAAATGAATAGTTCAAGCATGATTGTGCAAAAGATGGAAATATGATTTCAGTAAATTCGGAATTTCATTTCAGGGACTACCTTGTTTTGTTTCAATGATAGATTTACGAGTTTCAAAAGCTGATTTTGTTTTCCCATTCGCTATTCCAATAATGTACACTATTACACAGAATCACACAGAATCGACTGGGTTGGAAAAGACCTCAGAGATCATCGAGTTCAACCCTTGGTCCAACTCTAGTCCGTTTACTAGATCATGGCACTAAATGCCATGTCCAATCTCAGTTTAAAAACCTCCAGGGACGGCGAGTCCACTACCTCCCTGGGCAGGCCATTCCAATGCCTGACCACTCTCTCTGTAAAGAATTTCTTTCTAATATCCAGCCTAACTTTCCCCTGGTAGAGTTTAAGCCCATGCACCCTTGTCCTGTTGCTAACTGCCTGGGAAAAGAGACCAATCCCCACCTGTCTATAACTTCCCTTCAGGTAGTTATAGAGTTAAACATAATTTTACATATTTTATCAGAAGCTTTCATTTGGGGGAGAATTTCATAGAAATATGACACTAATTTTTACAGAAATACAGGAAAAAACCCAGGATTCCATTGTTTACACTACTGGTGAGTTCTGTGAATCTGGTATAAACTTCTGGACGGTTAAATATGCTAAAATTCTTCCAAATAAATCCATTAACATTTTTATAAACTATAGATTGTCCCTAATTACAATTGTTCTCTTGCCATTAAGTGATCACACACTCTCCATGAAGGCTTTGTCTTCTGTGTCATGAAAATGTTCATTTTCCTGACAAACCAGAACAGGGATATGTACTATTGGACTCATCCAGTACAAAATTACAGCATTAACCACATCACTCAGGGGCTTTTTGGTCTGCCAGTCCATCCTGAGGAGCTCTAGGGGCTTTTTGAACTCACACAGTCCATGCGTTGTGACATGATGATGTTAATTCTGCCCTTCTTGTTCTTGGGGTGGATCTGTGAATAGTAAACATTGAAAATAACCCCAGTGTTTGCTTTGGTGTAAGCTTCTTAATATACTTTTTGTATGTTTGAGTGTAATGGTGGAGCTACCTGATATTGTGAGATTACAGTGGATATGTAATTGACAATTTAGAATATTACTGTCCAACCAGTCCATGACTTCCTGTCCTCAGGGACCCAACAAGAGCCACTAGGAGGGAGCTGGAGACAACTCTTGATAAACAGCCAGACTTGGGGAGAAGTGGTTAGCGCAACAGAGAAAAATGCTCATTTTGGCAAAATAACCCCAGGTCTGAGTCTAGCAGGTTAAGTCAAAAGGCTGTCCCTCTTGGCTGAGGGCAATGGAACACCTTATGTGCAGAGGTCCCAGAATTTTCAAGAGCAGATGGCACCTTCTGTACGCAACATTTAATGATGTGTGCTAGTAAAGCTGACGTTTATGCTGTTTTGGGACATTGGGGCCCTTTGCAGGCTCCAGGTACCTTCTGTGCTCTTTTATTTGGGTGAGCTCAGTGAATTAAAAGAAATAAAAGAACTATTTGCGTGAAGGGAAATTCACTGCAGCCAGGGTGTCAAATGTCTGTGTATATGTTAATCAACTCCAAATGTATCCACAGGGAGACAACTGTTGAAGTGAATTGCATAACTGAACATAACTACCCAATCCTACTATAGGAATGCATTATTTTATCCCAAAGCACTCAACAGTCACAGTTGCTGATGACCTCTTCTGCAGCCAGAGGTCCTTGTGAAGCCCTGGCCAGTTTAGCTTCCTACGTTCCTGCTTCAGGGAGTTGGACATGGGTCACAGTCTTTTCCAAGACTTTATATTAAAGCAACTTGCACAAAAGCATGTGAGAAAGCTGTGACCCAGGTAAGAAGAGACCAGACATCTTCTGTATAGCAATATCTACAGGAGCCACAAAAGTGACCACTGTGCAGCAGAAGGACAGAGGCTACTGAAAAGCACCACCCTATGTCATGAAGGAATGTTTTAGTTACATGTGCAAGAGGACTGAAGTAAGATGAATTGGTTGATCTTAATTTTGTCTTTTTTTAACTGACAGATTTTTGACTTTGCAACCAGATAGTTTTATTTTAATGTTGTTAGATATATTGCCTGTGTTACTTAGGTTGAAAATAATTCAGTTGCAAGTATATGTGGTGATGTTATTATAAAATGTTACCAGTGTTATCAAGCCCTGAGCATCTGCAGTCACCCTGAACTCTTAGTGACTACAGCTGGCAGGAGGAAGAATTTAGGGAGGAAAGGTATACTAGAGCCTTGTAGTGCCTTTTTGAAATGACTGGAGAAGCCTGCTTTGAGTCTCTGCTTATAAAGAGATGATAGAAAAATGCTTTGTCCATGTGGTTCCTTTAGAGCTGAGGATGAGCCCATGAAGCCGTGCAACACATCTGAGGGAGAAAGTCTGCAAGGGAGAGAGGGTGGTTTAATTGTCCTTCCGTGCTGTCTTGTAAGGGAGGTTTTCTGCTCAAAGCTTGTGCTATAACAGGTGTTGCTGGTTACTTAGTTGTGGTGTCTGAGCATTTGTGTTCAGTTGTAATTTTGGCATCCTGCTACGGCTGACAGGTGGGAATGTCACCACACTTGTACCTGGGATATAGATAAATGGGATTTAATGGGGGGCACCAGAGATATTTATCTTCCAGAGCTTTCTTCTTACTGAATTTCAAAGGCCTGCTTTAAACAATGAAAATGTGGGAACATTAAGCTGAAGGTCAAAGGAAGTTTTTTTTTGTCTGATGAGAAATACTTGGCAAAGCATAGTTCCCTCACTAAAGACACGTAGATATCAATGTCTTTAGTTTTACCTACAGAAGTCTTTTTTGGCTGTTCCATAAATTAAGATTTTTATTATATTATTTTTATCTTTTCTTCCCAGCAGCTTTTACTGTTTTCAATGAACACCAAACTGGAGAAGCAGACTTTGCTCATGGCATGGAGTATGATGGCATTGAAAGGCTGTTCTCCTCATGAATAAGAACAGTTACAACTTGGTAGATTGGAAATATGAAACAGATGGATGAAATTCTGGTTTAGATTTAAAATTACTATCTCTTTCTCAAAAGTGTTTTGTTTTTTTTTTTCCTGGCTGTACATGGATCTGAGCATGTTTTCACATGCTAGAAAATACATGTGGAATTTTATGTTTGCATCAACTGCCAGTGGGATTTTGCATATGCACAGATAATAAAATTATTAATGTTTGTTGGAGAGAGGGTAGAAATGTAGCCCTCTATGGAATGAATACTGAGAGTTTAAAATATATCTCAAGCTTTTCTGCATGTTTTCATTCAATGTTGCAATGCTCCAGGGAAGCTGTGGATTCACCTCAGCACACTTCTCTGGAATCCTGAAGCTGGAGAACTGTGTTTAAAACAGAAAATTCTTAGGACTGTTTGTTTATTTTTGTGAGCATTTCCTTTTAAAGCAAGATGGTTACAGACAAGCCATCCAAAGTAAATGATTTGTAAAAGATATATTAAAGTAATTTTTTAGGTGGCATAAGTGTTAGATTTCTGTTCAATCATGTAAAATACAGAAGTTGCCACGAAGCTAATAGAAAAAAGAAAGAACACTGAAAAAGTGATCAACATACTTCTAGAAAGAGCCGGTTTAATATAGTGTCAGGCTACCAAGTTTGCAGTCTCCACCAGATAACTAATACCTGCTCAAAAGGCAACTAAACATGTAAGTTGTTTCCCCTGTAGTCACTGGGTCTCTTTCCACTGACTCATTGCTGCAAAGAAATGTACCTATTCCATTCCCTCAGCTGGCTTTTAAAGTATTTTGAACCACCTGTCAGATGAAAATGGTGCAAGTAGGCAGTTTGCACTGAGTTAAACCCCTTCTGTTAGATGATCTATGAGGAAATTATGAAAAGTTTTCCTGTTTCTGCTTCAGAGAAAAAGAGAGAAAAAGAAAAAGAAAAAAAGAAAAGAAAAATGAAGGATAAAAAGGAGAAGACAGAACAAGAACAAGAACAAGAACAAGAACAAGAACAAGAACAAGAACAAGAACAAGAACAAGAACAAGAACAAGAACAAGAACAGCCCCTGTTCTGCACATCACAGAAAGGGATTGTGGCAGTTGCACATCCTCTGATGAGATCCGGAGCCTTCAACAGGGCAGATGATGGCTCTTTAGCACCATTTGTACCCTACTGTGACTGTCCCCATGTCACCTTAGTGTGGTACCAAGGTGCTGACAGTCACATCCTCCCCTACCCTGGGGCAGGGTGACTTCATCTCCACCTGGCTGGGGAGCAGGAGGGGTGGGACCCTCGGTCAATTGACAATGTCCTCAATAAAGAAGGTGCCCCGAGAAGCTGAGAAACTTATGGACTATGTCATAATGACCACAGCCAGATCTGACCAGGCTATAAAACAGGGCCCTGCCAAAAACCCCCTTCGAGTGGTCTTCTTGGAGCAGCGGGTCTGTGAACTGGAGCCCTCCCCTAGACTGGGATGCCATCTAAGGAGACTTCCCAGGATTGAGCACACCTCTCCTCTTCTTTCGGTGAGTGGTTTTTCCCTTCTGGATATATCCTTGAGTGAGCCCTTGCCTAACCCAGGCCAAGTGATTATTTTCTTGTGGGTACCCTGGAGCGAGAAGCATCTGGTTTTGTTTCTTGTGAGTGAATGTGTGCACCCTGTGGATCCTCATTATTCTTATGTGGTTGTATCCCAAAAATCTCCTCAACTGATATCTAAATCTGTGGTTTACGTTGTTGGAGGGCTAAATAATTTGTATAAACCCTGTTTCTAGTTGGTTTACTGGCTATACTTTTCCAGCTAGAATAAAGTCTGCCTAGGAGCTTTATGTCTACCTAAATTGACTTTTCGGGTGCCTCCATGCTGATACTAGGTTTCAAGAATACATCCTAAAAATTATGCTTAAAATGTATTTTTTTTTAAAAAAGTACAGACTGTGTCTATATTCTGGATCAGTGCTATTTTTTCAGTATAAATTTATGATTTACTATCAAAGTATTACCTTCCCCCTCAATACCTTTTCTTCAGCAAAACTTTTCATGGAAACTTTAACAGTTCTATATTGTGTGATTGCAAATATTTTTTTTTCTAATTGATATGGTGATACATATTATTAACAGGAAAAAACTACCCTTCACCCCCCACTTACTAATTAAATCACACTGGATCTCATGAGGAATAACTGTTAATAATGAAAATAAAATATGATTTACTAGCCGCATAAGTGCGGTGGGCAGGGCTGACATCACTTTTCCTGTGAATTTGTAACTAGATGTTCTGTAGATGTGAGTTTAAAGGGGACTAGCCAAGGCTTGCAGAGCAGAGCCCACAGTTTCTCATTTGACTGAGGGTCTCAGAGCTCTCAAAGACTTTAAGCTGGCTTGAAATCTCGCAGCACTGTTGGGTAGAGCAAGCCCTGGTAGATGTTGTGTTGAATGGGGCCTGAACAGCTGCAGAAAATGGGATGACAAATACAAAATGACCATTTGTGGCAGGGGTAGCAAACCAATGCAGGGAAAGAGGTGAACAGCCACCTCTTACTTATGTGGGAAAGTAGGGCTGGACTGTCTGGGATAATGGAAACATTTGGGTCCCACAGGGAAGACCCAAGGGAAGGACAGTCACAGAGACAGCCTCCCTAGGGCCAGTGTGGCCCATGAGCTGGATACCTGTGGTACTTTTGGGTGCACTATCTCCCATGGGTTCATTTTGGGAGTGTAACACCATGCTCCCCATTGCCTTAGAAGGTCTTGCTGGAACAGCTCCTTTCGTCTCACTGCTGCAGAGGCTGGCACACAGACTGAATGCAGGCTCTGGGACCTGGGATCATACCCTTCCACCCTTTGTCCATGGCATTAGTCACATCTTTCTAATAACTAGTAGCAGTTTGCATATCCTGGGCTGGGAGCTGCTCTATGGACAGGTGGGAGAATTCAATATGGGAGGACATTCACTCACTTTTCATTGAGAATCAGGTTTTATCAGCAAAGATATCAATTCCAATTAGCAAAAAAAATCCATGAGGTGGCAACTTCAACCCCAGAGATTACCCAAGTGCTTAGGAGCTCTGGGCTCCCACACTTGTCCTTCCTCTCATGTTTCTCCCATGAGTTTCCCTAAGCACTGACCCAATTGGAAGGCAGAACTTGTCCACTGTAGTCTCCTTCTCTTCATGAAAATGAGCTAGGGAATAAAGGTCTAGATTTACCACACCATGTTAATACTGCGGGAATAGAGAAGTTCCACTAGCTGTGAAAAATCCCTGGCTCAGCTTTCATGTCCACCATCATATCTGTACAGCATCTAACACAATGGGACACAAGACTAGCTGGGGTCACTGTGTGATACCACAGTGCACAATTTAATCACAAACCTATTGCAAATTTGATTTTGAAGAGACTGCTTTCAGAAGGATCACTGACAACAGGAAAACGATATAGCAGTCTGAAACCCACTGGCAGGAGGAAGGAGCAGATGCCCTTTACAAATTTCTAAAGGCTTTCTCAATAAAGGACAGGAATCCGTTCAGCAGCAAGAAGGAGAGCAAAAGCATGAGTAACTGTGTGAAGTAAGGACAAATATAACTGTCTGGATAACCTCTGTGACAGCAAAATCTACAAGTCTGTGGAGAATTTTCCCAAAGAAAAGGGTGAAAACCACTCTGAACGACATACATAGACTAGATTAGACAAGATACTTAATGTATAATAGATGAAAATCATGCTTTTATGCAGAGAAATATAATATTCTAATGGCTTTCTCCAGCTGTGGTTTACAGTACAGAAACAATACTCCAAAATAGAAAGATTTTTATTTCCCCCCCTCACTATTTACTATTAGAGTATCATCATCATCATAGAGCATCATAGAAATTGTGTGATTTTATTTTCCTTTGGACAATAAACTATACAATTAGAGTATGCAAATAAAATATATAAGACATATATTTCACTGAAGATATGCTGGCTGGTTATTGCACCTTCTCATGAGCTCCTGAAAGAACCATAAACTATCTCCTGCCACTCTTATGTTGAATTCTGAATAATAGCACAGAGAGTACCTTAATTACAACGTGGGGTTTTTTGTTGTTGTTGTTTGTGGGATTTTGTGTGTGTGTGTGTGTGTGTGTGTTTTTATTTGTTTCTTTGGTTGGTTGTTTTTGTTTTTGTTTTTTCACCTGGTGATATAACAAAGTTAAGACCTTGATCAGTTTACAGATCAGATTCATATTCTATTCAGTCTTATGAGAGTCACCATTAGAGTATTCGTCTGAGAATATTTTGTTTGCCTCCAAATCCAGGTTATTCCACATGAAAATATTGTGTACAAGTAGGTGCTCCTTGCCAGCAAACATGTTGCAATGTTATGCAGTGGTACAGTATGTTTCTGTAGAAGGTGACCTCCATAATGTAAAATTGTAGGTTTAATATTTTGCTTCTTTTTAGGGAGATGACTAAGGTCTCAGATGGGATATTTTTGGGAGCCAGTGCAGGAGAGAGGTTAATTAAAATAAGGAATATTTTGTCAGTTGTAAAAGTCTGTAATTATGTAGAACCTTTTTCTATTTTTAAGCTACTCTCAGACATACTGATTTTTGTTTATAGTCTGAAGAACAAGATGACCTGACACTTCCCGCACTTGCAGACATTCTGGAGCTCATGGGCTGGCATCATTCTTTGGCAAAAGTTGAAGAATCTGATTTAAACACACTGTCTACAACAATGTTGTAGAAATGGATGACCACAGATTACTAAAACTTCATCTTTCTGAAGAGATTGTTCACTGTAGTCCAAATCACATCTATAAGTGGTTGCACCTCTAGTAAAGACAAAGAATATACTTGTCTCCTTGCTGACCTTAGATTATTATAGGAGAAAGCAAAAAAAGTATTATTTTTACTCTATGCACCATTTTAAATACAGCTCTACCCCTTCTTTAATTCCACTCTGATGCACAGATCTTCCAGTTATTCAGGCATATGCTTGGGGGAAATAGTGAGTCCAATTTCAATAATGGCAAGAGCTCTATAAAAATCACCAGGGCAATTGTATTAAGCTCAAGCTGCTGCTTTCTCATAGTAATGGTCTGGAAGTAAAATAAAACTAAACAAACCTAGACACAACCATATCTTATGGTATAGCCTACTGTAGCTGTCTACTCCTACCCAGCAGATCAGTCATGTATTTTACAAAGCCATTTCTTTCATCCACCTTTAAAAAAAATAAAATCTGTAGAAGGAGAGAGTATAAACATAACACCACATTCTTCACAGTATAGCTTCTTAACAAGTGAATTTCTTCCTGCAATGGAACAACCTGTGTGATATTAAGGTTTATTAAAAGTTTGCCTTGCAAAGCCCCCTTCCTGCTGGCACTTCCAGTGAAGTCAGCAACCCTAAACAGTCAGGTGATATTCATCCATCATGTAGAAGTCTTTGAGCATTTTTAAAGTTTTTTTCAAAGATCAGGAAGTTTCCACCTAATGAACAATGTACCTCAGAGGCCTAGAAGCTGATGTTGTAATTCACACATCTTTTAGTCTGAAACCTTTGCTGGTGAACTAGTTTCAGCTGAATCATAAGTTCAGTATGCCTTGCACTACATATTGCTTATAAATTGGCAGGTGAGTGTTCTATAGAACACAGATAATGTCCTTGTTCACATTTGTGATGAGTATTCAACTATTTTTGCTTTTTAAAAAATAGTTATTTTTATTTTCTGCTGTTGACAGATGTCATTGCATTATCAGTTTTATTACTCTGGTAGGCATGATATAAATAAAAATATATTAAAATTGTCTTTATAGGACATTTAAGCAGCTTGAAATCCTAGTAAGACTAAACTACAAATACAAAATTGTTCTGGGTTTATGATTTTAAAGTACTAATTGCTGAGAATCTGACATATTCCAAAGGAAGTTCAGCATCCACTGATAGAAAAGGCACAGGAAATCCAGGCTCCCTCACAAGGGCCAGACTAAGTCATGCTGCCTTGAGAAAAACAAAACTGTGCAGGCAAGAAAAAAGGCATTATTTGCTTCATCAATGTTATAAAGACATTTCACTTCTTTGAGATGAAATTATGGGTTTAGAGGAGGAAAGGTCTCCTCACAGCAGTCTCTGGGAGCTGACAGCTTTATAACATAAGGCTCGATGGTGTTTAATGAGGTATTTCTGAGATGTGGCCATGGTCTCAGTCTGAACAGTTTTCTTCCACACACCTGAGATTCATTGACGTGCTGCTGGCTGTGGGTGCATGGTCTCTCCCTCACTAATTCAAGCTCTCTCAGCCCTTACTCATATGTGGGGTGTGCCATCACCCTATGGGCCAGACTGTTCAACCAGTTTTCAGTCCACCTTATTGTCTGCTCATTCAGGCCATGTTTCATCTGCTTCTCTTTGAGGATCCTATGGGAGACAGCGTCAAAAACCTTACTGTAGTCTAAGTAGGCATCATCCACTGCTGTAGCCTAGGTAGGCAATAACTACCACTGAGGGGAGCCTCATCTACCAAGCCAGTCCATTGTAGGAGGTTATCATGTTGGCCAACCATGACTTTCCCTTTGTGAATCCATGCTCACAACTCCTCATGACCTTGTCCTTCCTGTTTCTGGAACTCATTTCCAGGATTAACTACTCCATCACCTTTCCAGGGGTCAAGGGGAGGCTGACTGGTCTGTAGATCTCTGGGAGGTGCAGCTGGAGAAATTATTTTCAATGAAGTCAGGTAGTCAGGAAGACACAATGAGTATTATACTAATGAAATGAAGAGTTAAGAAGCAATTGCTGAGACAAGATTAAAATTCTCAGAAGGGCAGAGGTGTAATACAGAAAAAAAAACAAGGCAAAAGAATGGCTACTGGAAAAATCAGTCAATGTAGATGATGGGAAGCTGAGACAAAGTTCAGAGAATTACTGAAATCACTGAAGGAAGGAGGAACCACAGAAATAGGAAGTAATTCTTCACTGTAGCTACTGGACACATACATCTAAGATGCAACAAAATGCAACCTTGTATGTCCTTAAACTATGTTCTGCTGCTGCTGCAAAACCGATTATGAGCTTTCACTGCTGATTGTGGTGTACAGTAAGGATGGTTTGCAGTGGCAGGAATTTCAGGTAAAAAAATGGACAGATCAGGAAATTTTTAAGAATCTTACAAACTTAAATAAAACAAAACATAGATTGTTGGTTCTGTGGATGTATGCATATGAAAATTGTGAGAGTATGTTTTTAAATTCTGTCAGAAAAATTAATGTGATGTCCTTTGGAGGGGCTGGTTTAGTTGCAGTTTAGTATGCTGATGCTTCATCAAGTTAAGGTCAAACCATTTGACTGACAGAAGTGATAGCTGTCTGGAGAGCTGAAGTGTCATAATGCTCAGGTCACTAACAATCACATGAAAACTGATATAGAAGTGAGATGTGATTGTACACTAGGAAGGCTATATTCTGGTTGCTTAATTGGCTGAGCCAGCTGAAGTATAGGTGAATATGTGCTTTATGTTAATGCTAGCTTTTTACAAGACTAAATCAGATGCTAAACTATGTTATGTAATATGATTTTTTAGTAAAAATATATTATTATTAATTACATAAAAACTTGAAATAAACCACTACATTTTAATTTTATTCCATTAAAAAACCTGGTTTCTCATTCTATCAGTCACAAAAGCTGCATGTACTCATAGCACCTGAAAACCTACTTTGTGCAACATGGTGCATAAAAGATCTTAGAGAAAGGTGACCTCAGTGCACCCTTAGGCATGGTTACAACTGGTAGCTAAATGAGCATTTCTAGTAAAAAATCACAAGCAGCAGATTTAGGACAAAAATTGCCATGTGATAACACCTAATTCTCTAAGCACAAACTGGGCAATAACATTTGTTTTGTGGTACTTTTCTTTGTACAAATCAGGTGAACTTCTAGCTTTATGCTCAGTCTTGCTTTGAAATGAAATGCAGATTCAATACAGCAATATACACCAAAACCTCAGAAAAGTATTTAACTAGAACCAGATGTTGAGCAAGATGCCACACATGGAGAAACCCACTTTAAACAACCACCTTACTGTAATTACTTGAGTCAGCTTGGTTTATGGCAGACAGAAAGGAGCTTTTCTTAGTTACTATAAACTGGTGCACACACTTCAGCATGTGAAACCAACACCCCCTTAAAAAACATAGTGATTGGTTGTAGGATTTAGAGTTTTATAATTTTGTATCCCTGGTGACGAACTCTGGATGATACAGAAGCAAAAGCCTGGACAATCTACTGGCTTCACATGACAAGAATTGTGGTTTTGTTTTTCTTTAATCTGAATCTGAAAGATTATACCTTTGTTGTACATTCCAAATCAAAGTGTCTGACATTGCTAGGGAAAAAAAAAATAAATAGGAGAGATGCTGCCAGCTTCAAAGCCACACTTCAGAGTGAATTTTTATCTGCTGTTACTACATGCAAGTAAATTAGCTGAAAGAGATTTCATGAGGAAAATATTGTTCCAGTTGTCCCCCCCTTATTTTTTTAACCAAGTACCTGGGTTCTGAAAAAAAGTTGAATCTGATGCTAGTTCTGTCTAATTTTTGGCTGGATGTGCTTTAGACAATACATCAGCTATTGTCTTTAGAGAGGGAAGCAGGAAAGACCTAAAGAAAGTCTGAAATCCAGAATGGGTAGGGCAGACAGTGGGATGGTTTAACAGAATTGGAGGTCAGAAAGAACCATCACAGCTGTTTGCCTGATGCTCTCTGTGCACTCAGCTTGGGAATGTGCTGTGAAGTGCAGTACCATCCCTCAATACCAGGGGTTTTATATGTGAGACCACTGGGACAAGCTCCCGGTGCTGGTACAGGTTCCAGCTAGGAAGGGTCTGTGTCAGATCTGTCTTGGTGACCTCATACTTCATACACAGCAGTGTGTTTCTGCTACCCCATGTACTCTTTCTTTTACAGCCTTGCAAACCTAAACTATAGAAATTGGTTCTTGACCAGAAATATGGTGATTCATTTGTTCTGAGGAGTTCAATGAGGCCATGTACCCAGACATCTGGGAGCAAAATCACAGTACATTTAGCTATTGGAGGAATAAATTTCTCCAGGATCTTTTAGGATCAGATGAGATACAGGTTTTTTTCATACTACAAGGCTTCAGGAATGATCATAACGTGAAATGCAATGAAGTTTTTACATTCTCTGCAGCTGCTGAGAGGGACTCATATTTTCCCACAATCACATATTTCCAAGCCAGACTATAATGACCATCTTGCCCAAACATTAGAATTCACAGTCTTTAAGGATTTTCTGCAGAAACCGAATAAAATCTATAAAAAGCAGTTAAAGGGAGTGCTTAAAGACATGGTGAGACCGCCACTTCCCATAACAAACTGGTTACAGGTTTTGTTAAAACACATTTTACTTATTTGTGATTCTTTAGGCATATGATTCAGATTATTCTTTTATAGTGATTTGCATCCCTAATTATTTACTATCCTATCAAATGTTATATCCTCTAGGAAGGACAGAAGAGGCAATTTTTCCCTGCTTAGGTCACTAAGTAAAAGTACACAGGATCAAAAAAAGTATCTGAGGGATTTTGTTAGGAAAAGTTCTACTCGTCAATGAGTTTACATTGACCGTGTTTTAAGATTTCTCAGTTAGCCAATGTTCTTAGTCCCTCAAATGTACGCCTTGCTAGTTCCATTTACTCTTTTTTTTTTTTTTTTTTTAAAGTCAAATGTTAAGGTAATATTTCAATTAACTCAGAAAAATCCAAGGATACAATATCAACACAGTTACATTTTCTAGCTAGATTTATAACTTTTCCAGAAAGTATAACAAGATTGTTATATAAGACAGACCTTCTACAAATAAACACACTAACTATTCTTGCTCATATTTATAACCTTAAATTCTTTGCTGAGGCTCTAATTACTATTTCATAATTCCATGCAGAATCAATCCACAGCTATTAAATGCTCCCTATTCCTTTTAAATATTGGAAGAATATTAGTGATTTCTGATTCTGTTGAAGTTTTCCTGAATTTGTTTAAGGTAGTTTGTAACACTTCTCAGCCACTTTGTTAAAGATTTTGGTTGAAGTACTAACATACTGTTCCAAAATTCCTTAATCTTAGCAGATGCTTCTTCACAACTTGCTCTTCTTAGTTCATGTTGGAAGCAGTCTTTTCTGCCTTTTTCTAAAATTCATTTCGTTCAGTTCCACTAGGTATATTTAACAAGGTACATAAATCCTTTTCTAGAGGCTTTGTCATATTATTTTAATAAAGTGCCTTCTTATTTTTACTGAATTCATAAAGTTTCCAAAGTGATAAGCGGTAGTTCTTCTGGTTTGCTTTTTCCTTTTTTCCGTTCTTACATATAAATTTTTGACATTACTCACATATCTCTGTGTAAGATGTCTTTTGTCCTACATTATTCTTATTCGTACTAGTAGAATCAAGGATTTTGGATGGCCACCTGTCCTGCAATATCTAATAGTCTTTTTTAATACAAATCAGTCTAAGTTTTTAGTTCCCTTACTAATTCCAACTACACTTTAAGCTTTGGAAATTGATACTCTTAAAGTCCCTGTACATATATATCACTGAATACTGCAATATTCAGTAGAATATTGTACTTGTATCACTGAATGGTAGCCACCTGTGCCTGAACAGCCATGGATCCTTATGATAAAGACCAACTCTCCTTCATCCAATAAAATGAGATCCAATGTTGCATTATTACCTGCTATAGAATTGAGGACCCTTAGAAAATTTATCTCTTGTTTTCAGAAACAGTAAAGACTTTTTTATTCCACTGGCCATGTGAGCTTTCAAGAAGTATCCATCACACTACAGTTGTTAATAACAACTTTTTCTTTTTCCTACATGTTATAGATACATATCTCATGAGACATTCATATCACTGCTTCCTGAGATTTAGGCTGTTCAACCCCACAGTGTAATGGTGACCCTGTCACCCTGTGGGAGCTGACACCTGAAGCTTTGCTCTGGGGTTCTTGGATTTACTCTAAACTTCTGCAATACCTTCCCGATGAGGTGCGCCACTTTGAAGCAGGCACATAGAACAAGAGCCAGCATAAAAGGTATTAGCTTAAAGGAAATTTGGGCCATAGAGAAAAACATGTACAAATAATCAAGAAAATGGTTGCATGACAATTGGGAGTGGACACAAGATAATATGGCTCTGGCTTTTTTAATTGACCCTAGGACTCTCTTTCTTTTACAGTATTTGCAGAAGAAAGAGGGAAAGAAAGAAAAAAAGATCTGACTATAAGGTGCAATTCTTTCTAATCTCATGCATAGCAGAGTATTTGCATGTAAGATCCACACACATACATGGTGATCTATATCAAATTTGAAGATTTTTAATAATTTATGCGGTGTCTGAAGAAAATTCACAAATCTATAACCCTAAAATTTAAAGTTGTGTGAAGTTTCAGACAAGCAGAAACTGTTTACACAATGTACTTCTCACTTTGAATTAATTTATTCTATATTTTGCTTCAGTAATATATGACATTTGTGATTTTGAGGATTACTGGTAGCATTACCCTAAGAATGACATGAAGAAGTTACCTCTGTTCTTGTAGATTTCACTAAAATTCTTGCCCACATACGTAATTGTCATAGTCATTTTTAGTCTACAATCTAAGTACTTCTAAGTGGCTGATTAAGAAAGTGTGTTTAACCCATCACTTTTAAAGGTTGCATCAAATAGGAAAAATTGCACAGTGGCAGTCAGAACAAAGTAGTTTGCTTAGCAGGGCAAAATTCTCTCTTATAGTACTTTCTCTGTTTTCCAAAATCAGCACTCATCACCTACCATCTGTTCTTGCTTTCTGTGTGAATCATCTTGATTTGATTGACATTCTTCCCAATGGCAGAACTTTCAGTGCATGTTAACTTATACAAAAGAACCAATTTAAGCATCTCTTGTGTATAAATTAGCTAGAGAATCTTAGAGATATACTGCTTATCTGATGGCATAATTGAGCCCAAAGCTCTACCATTGATCTTTCACCACTTGTCTGTCCAAAAAAAGAAAAACAAAGAATAAAGGTATAGGGATGGAACTCTATACATCAGAATTAAAACTTTCTCAGCTTCTCATATAATTGCATTTCTTCTGCAGAGAAATTAGGAGAAGTTAAAATGTAATAGTAAATCTCATTTCTGACAGAAAAGATGTGCTAGTGCAGTAAATGACAGGAATCTCTGTATTCGGAAAGGATAGTGAATTACTCATAAAATTCCATTAGTACTTTTTTTTTTCCCAATATTTAGGTTATGTAAATTTACATTTATGACGAAGTTGACTATTACTCCAACTAACTAAACAGTTAGCAGAATACTTCTAAGTGTATTCTTCAGCAACCACAGTAACTCTTGACAGTATTACAAGAAGATGAGACTGGAAATATACCGGTAAGAAAACAAATTGCTGATCATGTTAATTCCCCCACATACTGTCACATAACGCAATCTTTCTGAATGCTTCACTGTGTCCATTGTATATGGTTTGTCCTGCATGTTTCCATAATTTAAAACTAATAGAGTTGTCAGGGTTCTTGACAATACTGTTGTTTTTGTGTTTCCAATGCACCGAATCAGAAGATAATCCAATAACAGATCTGCCATAAAACTGGTATGACCTAAGTTTCTTCCAAATATGTGGTGCATACAAATATATACATATATAATACAAATATATACAGATATATCTATATCTATATCTATATCTATATCTATATCTATATCTATATCTATATCTATATCTATATCTATATCTATATCTATATCTATATCTATATCTATATCTATATATCTATATCTATATCTATATCTATATCTATATCTATATCTATATCTATATCTATATCTATATCTATCTAGTCTTTACCCAAAGGACAGGCTGCATAAACAAGGGTGTAACCCTTTTCTAGTAAGTTAAAAGGTAAGTGATGGTGCTATTATTGGTGCTATTGGTGCTATTATTCTGTAAATGTGGCTCATCCCACATGGTAGTAGTAGAGATCCTCCATTTTCTGTGGGCATTTCTCGAGCATTTAATTCCCCTTTCCCCACGTACCCACCATCTAAATCTGAATCTTCCCAGCAACTTGTAAGAAAAAGGTGGGATTCCGAAAGTGGCTGACTAAGAGGTTACACATAATACTTAGGACACATCTTGAGGGAATAACCTTTACAGATCACTGCAGAATTTATATTTAGTGAGTTATAGTGTCATTGCCCTTATGCATGTCATATTTTAAGCAAATCTAACATCTTATTTTATCTTCTTTCAGTGAATTCTCTTATCTCTGTTACAGCAGGAACAAATCTAAGAGCAATACATTCTATCTGTGACTGGAATAGATGGACAAAGGCATCTCTGAACACTGTCTGGGTGCACCTGCTGTTTTCCCATACTGGAATATGGGAATCAAGACAGGAGATGTCACCTATGCAGCAGATGAACCCAGCTGCACGGGCTAACATGCAGTGGGATAAAAAGGAAGAGATCATCTGCTCTGGGCATGTACCCCCTCATTCCTCCTGAATAATTCTATCCAAATTGACTCCTGGAGAATTTATAATTTACTAATGTTGTGCTTAATTCCGTGTACAAAAGGAAGAACGTGTTTTAACCTTTTTGCTTGGTTAGTTTTTCATTTTTTCAAGTGTTATTAATTGCTGTTTGTTTTTTATTATGGTGACTCCAAAGTTTCTTAACTGTTTATTTTGAACTAAATCTGCTAATTTATTTTATGTAGTGGAAGCAAATTTTGCCAACCATTTTTTAAATAACCCAGACACCAGAGAATGAATATTTTTTTATGGTCAAATTGATCACCTTGGCAGCCAGCCCATTCAAATATGTTTCTCAAAGTATGTAATATGACTTTGTTTTTACACAGGGTTCAGTGTCCACCATACACAGTATAGCAGTGCAGAACTACTTCCATCTACAGATCTAAATGACTCATACTGGGTTTTCATTTATGTCCCTTCTCAATTCTATGACCTGTAACAAGACAGGTCTGATTTCACTTAAACTGCATGTTACTAAAAAAAGACATGTACGATGTTTCTGGGCAACATGACTGAGATGGCTTAGACAGCATCAAGGCTGAGATTAAGGTTGATCAGAGGAGGGAATTTCTGAAAGTGATGCACTTACAGAGGACAGCAAAGCAGCCTGAGTCCCAGGTAAGTGCTGTGCTGGCAGGCAGACCTCAAAATCTCCATTGACTCATACTGGTCTTAGGAGGTGCAGGTTTTGGTAACCAAGGGGTGGTGATGGGAAATAAGGATGACTGTCATCTCTGGTGGCAGTAAGCCCCACATTTGTTGTTGTCCTGACAGATGTCTATCCGTTCTATTCTGTCTATCTGTTCTTCTGTTTTCTACACCCAGACTTAGCCTGTGGCTCTTGAAGTGGCAGTGTACTAATTTCTTGAGATGCTGATAAGCCTGGAGCTGGCCCTGAGCCTCCCTGGGAAGAACTTATATGCCATCTGTAAATCAGTTGGCGTTACTAGTCACAGACAGGTAAGGTCTTACCTCACAAAAGAAGGTTTTGACAGAAGTTACCATCGTTACCAGCTTCCCTCCAATCTCTTTGTCAATGATTCATTAAATGCCTCTGCATCTCTCTGGCTTTGTCTCCCTCTCTTAAGTCAACTGCTACTCCCCTCAAAGACAGCAGTAAAATCCGGTGCTCTTCATTGACATTCATAACATTAAGCATGGCCAGATTTATAGTGTGTGCTTGTATGATTTTCAAAGAAAAAGGATTTTTCAGGAACATTTGTTTTCAATTTGCTTTAAAGAGGCCTAATAGCTGTGTTGACTCCTAGTCTGATATTGGACATACTTGGAAATGGGGAAGAATGAAAGAGGTTGTAGGAGATCCAGCCAGGTACAGAGTGGGATGGGAGAATGTGTTGCACCCATATGAAGTATGTTATATGAGTTTCCAAGAGCCCTGGGAAGAGTTCATCACTACCCTGCCTGGAAAAACTATCTTTTGTATAGCTCTTTGCACCAGAGAGCCTGGACAGACTAACTTTCACAAACAGGCATCCCCAGCTTAAACCATTTGATGTACATGATGCTACTAGCCAATAAATCTTTCTATCATGGCTGAATTTCCAGGTAAATTGCAAGAAAAGAATTGACTGTCCAGAGGATCCTGCTCATGGGAAACTCAGCTAGGGCTCATCTCCCCAGTGAACCTAAATGTGTTGAACACCCTCCCTTAAAATCTTGATGTGCTCTTGTTTGCACAAAAGTAGCTCTGTTGAAATTACCTGTGTGCCAATCCAATGAAATCAGAAGCAAGCCCATGTAATTTGGACATTTGAGCCCAGATATATCTCACCTACAGCTAGGTCTGGTATGGGACATCAAAGTTAGAAGCAGAGTTATGTAGGGTCCCTCCAACAGACCATGGGAACAGAGGCCCACAACTCCAAAGGAAAATATTTGCTCACTTATATCACCTGACTCTCCATTGACTCATCCATTAAACCAGGTAAGGTGAGCCCAGGAATAACTGGGCTAATTTTCAAAGCGAGTAGCTGTCAACCGATAGATGTGCCATAAGGTATCTGCCTAAGTAGTTGATCATAAAGGATATAGGTATGAGCACAGAATTGTGATTGATGAAAAGCTCTTTGGGACAGGGAATTCTGTACCTCATATTCATCCAGATTTTTTTTTTTTTTTAATAAAAGACAGCAACCTTATTTAGGTTTCAATTTAACCCTTATTTTAGAAAAGAAGATCTTTCTTTTATGGAACATATTTAAGAAACTAGGAAAAATTGGTAAAGTGAGCTAGATGGAGAGGTAAACTTGAAACATATGTGCTCTCCTGGGATCACAGAACATGGATCTTCTCAAGCTGGTTGCAAATGTAGTTATGATGTTTTCTGTGGGACATTTTTCTACTTTCATGTTTGTCTTGAAAAAAGGGAAAAATTTTCTTGTACACCATCAGCTAAGAAAAAAAATAACCACCACAAAAAACTGGGAATGGGTATTCTTGCTTCTTCCTAGCATCTTTAACTGTAAGCTACAAAAGCGTTTCCGCGCTGTAATGCGATAGACAAAGCAGTGCCTAAAGACTCTGGAAATGTTGGAGTTTGCTTTTGCCACTGATGCTGCCAGATGCATTTCCTTGGGAGGTCACTTCTCTGTGCTGTGCTCCACTGCTTCCAGATGTGAGAAGGCACAATTTCCTGACAAGATTATTATGAGGTGAATGGAAGTAGAAGTCCTGTGTCATAGCAGCTTTGTATTTACCACTCACTGGCAATAGAATTACACCTATTATGCAAATTCATTGTACAAAGAGAGACTTTTTCCTTACAGGGTTGAAAAGTAATCCATGTGACTTTCACTGAGTGGTTCTGTGTCCTCTTTCCTTGTAAACAGAGGAAGACTAACATTTTATGTTTACCTGATAAAAAACAATATGCTCTTCCCAGCAACTAGCAAGGACCTGCTCCTACAGCAGCAACATTATTGTGAATGAACTCATTCATTTACAGTTCTGATCCCATTCTGACAACAAATCCCATCTGCATGTGTTTGTTTTCTAAAGAAAAGCATTAGCTCAGTGTGAGGTGTTTGGATCGAAGCAGCTCACCGATATCCGCTGGTATTATATTTACAGGATCAGAATTGTAGCACTTGATAACTCTGTTGTTTGTTAGCTGGACAGTGAATTCATTACCTTCAGGATCCCAAATGTTTACAACTAGTTGCTACTAGAAACTGTTTTGATTCTGTATTGGAAACCACAATCATGTAGATAGCCATTAGGTCAGCTTCCCAGGGAGACCTGGGCTTTCTGCTTCTCACTTATAATCCCTCTATTCATTCTGCTTCAGGCTGGGGGACATGAAACTGTTTTCTAATTTAGTACTTCAAACTCTCCTTATTTTTTACCCTCACCATTAAGTACTAATCTTTGGTGGAACTGACAGTTTTTTTCCTGTGCTTTTTTACAGGGGACGTGGTAGATTACTTCAGCCTTGTTCACTGCTTTGTGGGAGCGAGGCTTTCATCGATATATTTTCTCTGCTTCTGGACAGCCTTCATTCCCATCACTTATAGGGAACATAGGAATGCATGGAATCACTCGTGTATGTTACTACCTATAGTCTATTTATCTTGGAGGTATTTGGAGCTGTTATAAATTGCTATAAACCTGGCGGTCTGAAGCCATGAAAAAGAATGAGCTTACTTTTAATAACTGACATTGAAACAGGAGAAAAGCAGTTCAGAATGCCTGGAGAGGTGTGGAGGCTCCTGCCAAACTGGTGAATGCTCTGTCTGCAGCTACTTTTGAAAAAAGTGAATTAACTGGATAGGCCAGGCCTCTGTTGCATGTCAGTTATATAACAGTTTATAAATTTTCTGTTTAAAAATAAGCTGTGAAGTTTTACTGTTGAAGTGAATATAATGTTGGCATTCATATTTGAAAGCAAACAGGCAAGCGTGCCCAGGGTGGGGGAGTCCCCCTGCCCACTGCAGATGGCTTCTGGGAAGAGCCAGAAGAAGATGAAAAGAAGACAAAAATGAGGAAGAAAATTACATTTGAGTATTGAAGCATTTCTCTTGTAGGCAGAGGGCTTACTAAGGGCCTTTAATTCTACTCTGAACAACATCTGAAACTTTGGAGGGATAGGTAGGACATGTGTCCAGCAGTTTAGGATCTGACCAATGACTTACAGACGAAAGCATCAATAGTCTGAAGCAGAGCAACTGCAGGGCAGTCACTGTATCAGTGTGTGCCACTGAATTTGGATCAATTCAGCTGAAATCACCCACGAGCCTAGTAAAATTATCTGTACCACAGAGAATCCTGCCAACCTGCACAATGAACTAAGTGTGAGTGCAATGACAACAGGAAGATAGTAGTTAGCCACCTCAGCTGTGAGGAGAGGACTGGGAAACTGGGGCAGAGAATTGTAATCTTGCATGCTGTCATTTAGTTCTTCTTTCCCTGAGCTATTGTATTATTGTGTTTTCCTTTTGTTCCCAATAAACTGTGTTGATTTATGCCACATTAGTCTTACTGTTTAAATATGGAGAAATGTCAATTGCTAAATAACTGCTATAAGAGAGTTACTCAAGTTTCTAACTAGGAGTTCACAAGAGCACTGTTTAAATGTTTATAGAAACCCTAACAAATTGAATGCACCACCATAGCACAAAGTTTGCACCAACTTTTCCATTTTCCATTGAGAATGACTCAGTCCTGTTCCCTTTTTTTTGTTTGTTTTTATTTGGGAGAGTTTGGCAGTGCAGGCCTGCAGCTCACTCACTTTGAATGATGTTTTTCTCCCTGACTTTCCAGACAAGTTTTGAGATGACAAAAATAAAAAAGATGGGGGGAAAAAAAAAAAGTAAGTTACCTAGAAGGTAGAAGTCTTACAAGCCATTGCCCATGTTTTCAATTGAATACTGATTACTTAATGAAAATCATAGAACCGTAGAATAGTTTGGGTTGGAAGGGACCTTCAAAGCTCATCTAGTCCAACGCCCCTGCCATAAGCAGGGACATCTCCAACTAGATCAAGTTTCTCAAAGCCCCATCCATCTTGGCCTTGAATATTTTCCACCCCTCTGGGCAATCTGTTCCAGTACTTTAACACTCTCATTGTAAAAACTTTCTTCCTCATGTCTAGCCTGAATCTCCCCTTTTCTAGTTTAAAACCATTGCCTCTTGTCCTGTCATTACGTGCTGTTCTAAAAAGTCTGTCCCCATCCTTCTTATAGTCTCCTTTTAAGTACTGAAAGGCCACAATAAGGTCTCCCTGGAGCCTTCTCTTCTTCAGGCTGAACAACCCCAATTGTCTCAGCCTTTCCTCACAGGAGAGGTGTTCCATCCCTCTGATCATTTTTGTGGCCTCCTCAGGACCCTCTCCAACAGGTCCATGTCTTTCTTGTACTGAGAGCTCCAGAGCTGGATGCAGGTACGGCCTCACTAGAGCACAGGAAGTGGGGAGTATCACCTCCCTCAACCTGCTGGCCACTCTCCTTTTGATGCAGCCTGAGATAAAACTGGCCTTCCAGGCTGCAAGCACTCATTGCTGGCTCATGTCCAATCTTTCATTCACCACTACCCCCATACCCTTCTCCACAGGGCTGCTCTTGATCTCTTCATTCCCCAGCCTGTATCAGTATAGGGGGTTGCCCAAAACCAGGTGCAGAACTTCGCACTTGTCCTTGTTGAACCTTGTGAGGTTCACATGGGCCCACTTCTTGAGCTTGTCCAGGTCTCTCTGGATGGCATACCATCCCTCAGGTGTGTCAACTGCACCACTCAGCTTGGCATTTTCTGCAAGCTTGCTGAGGGTGCACGTGATCCCACTGTGTTGTTGATGAAGATATTTAACAGTACTGATCCCAGTAGAGACCCCTGAGGGACACCACTTGTCACCAGTGTTCATCCAGACATTGTGCCATTGACCACTACTCTCTGGATGAAACCATCCAGCCAGTTCCTCATCCACTGAACAATCCACCCATCAAATCTATACCTCTCCAATTTAGAGAGAATGTTGTGGGGGACAATGTCAAAAGCTTTGGAGAAGTCCAGATAGATGACATCTGTAGCCCTTCCTTTGTCCACTGATGTAGTTACTCCATAGTAGAAGGCCACTAAGTTGGTGAGGAAAAATGCCCATTTGGGGCCCAAAACAGATGTAAGATGTAGCTCATACAAATCCCTGTTTTAAACTTGAAGAGACCAAAGAAGTTATATTTTGTGATTGTAAGTGAAATACAGTTCTCTCACATTCTATCTTTGATCCTTAAAGTATGTGTAGCCATGGGAAGAACCTTTAGGGTATACTGTTGAAAAATGTAGAGCTGGATTACTCTCTCTCATGGAAAACTATGTTGAAGGAAAGAGTTGTGTATTCAGATAGATTCTCAATATTTTCACACAGAGTGAAGTTTCCATATTTTCATGGGAAGCGAGTTTGCACACTCCCTACCCTGGAACAAATCTTGTGATCCAACCCACACAGAGCAGGTCTCCATCTGGAGGGAGCTGAGACCTGGCATTCCTAGCTGGGCTTCTCAGCATACTGGTTTAGTTGTAATCCCATTAATAAGGACACCAGAATTAGAGAAAGAAATAGTGGGAGGTGAACTCAGTCTTCCTGTGTGAATGCTTGTTTTCTTGTTTCTGGTTTTTGACACCTACTTTGTCTTTTTTGAAGCTGTTAATTGATGATCCTTCATTTCTGACAGTTTGTTGTTTTGTCCTGTTTACTTGGATTTAATGTAATTGTCTTATTCCTTTTTTCAACTTTTGCCTGTTTAATCTTCAAATCTCCCTTCTCAGCTGCATCTTCCTTTCCACTGAGACACAGTGTAAGCCAAGTATCTTGAACTTTTAAAAGGCTCCATTGCCTAAATACTTGTTTACTTCTGAACCTTCCCTCTCCTTCCACATGTGCCATTGGTTAACATTGAGGATTGCTGACGCTAGTGCCACACTGAGTCATCCTAACAGAGGTGCTGTTCAGGTTATGTGAGGTCAGTATTGCCATTCCTGCTCTTGAAGTCCCCTGCCCATGTTGCTGCATGTTCCTATTCATTTGTGGCATTCAAAGGTTGTACCTAGCAGAGTGTAGATATTGTCCCAGGTGGGACACAGGCTTGGCTGGGTTGCTATACAGCAATTGGTGAGAAAAAAATAGAGATGGCATGGAGCCCAAGGCACCTGTACCTACAAGGCACATCCATATGGCAGCAGCTCTAGGCTCTGAACTTCTTCCATTCACTAGAGGGGAAAGTTGCATATGTTTTCCCAAGGTGACATACAGCACAGAAAGAGAATATGCTTCTGTCCTTCTTATTCTTTAAACTTCTGCATCAGTTAAGCCTTTTGAGATAAATAGTTTCGCTTTTGTCATTCTTGGATTATAACTCCTGTAGAACAAGAACTTCTCATTTTTGTGTAGGGCATATTGTGGTGGGATCCTCTATACCTGTCTGGAATACTATAGATGTTATTACAATGCTCCTTCCACTAATATCTTCAAAAAGATTTACCAGTTTTTGGGGTAGGCAGGAAGCTGCTAGAGCTTGTGCTTCAAGACATCTGGGAGATATTGATGTGGGAGAAGAAGAATGTGTATTGACTCGATAAGGTTTTCTAAGCAGGTTTTTCTGCCTCTTGATTCAGTGTCTGGAAGAATGCCCATTCCGGAAAGTAACGATAAAACTGAAGGTTTTCCAAATGTTTTTTGGTAGCTGGCACTTACTTTAGATAGAGCTTTTAACTTAATTAAATCAACCATTTAACCCTCTTCTTTAATCATGTGCTTTGGAGAATTTAGGAGAAAAATTACCCTAGGTAGAATGTTGAGATGAACATCAGAAAAATAACTCTCTAAACAGGAAATCATGTGAACGCCCTGGTGTACACCTACTCTCTCCCATTTCAGAACAACATACTGAGACTATGAACTGCCTGCCACAAAAACACCAAGGACATTTTGTTCAGCTGCCTGGGATTTGAGCACAATGGTACTTTCTGAAGTAAAAGTATTCATCTGGGACATCTTCGCACATAAGAGCAGGCATTCACTTAGGCCACTATAGTTACAGTTGCAAAACAGTTTCCACCATAATCTCCTGCTTTGTCATGCTCATAGCTTTCCAAAGCAAGAGAAATTTGGACTGATTTTTCCTATGATGATTCTTTTTTGGACCAGAGCTTTTCTTATGAAAGGCAACAAAATTAGACAACTAGGTTTTGCAAAGCCAAAAAAACCCCTCTTTTTTTTCCATGATGAAATAGTGTAAATATAGTTCTCACTGCTCTTGTCAATAAATTATGAAATCTATGCAAATAAAATTGCAGGATGTCAGAAAACAACAATTTCAATAATCACACTGAATGTGCCTTTTATTTTTTTTTTTTTTTCCTATTCTGGTTATGAGTACCATTTTGCTATTTATCTGGAGACCTTTTTCCTTTCTCTGTATGTGTCGAGATTGCTATATTTATTATAGATAAAAGTAATTACTTTATCACTAAAGACCAATCTCAGAAAAAATTATTTAAACACGTGTGTCAGTGGCTCTCTAGTTCGGATTAGGCCACTATATTTCATTGCTTAATATTCTTGTACGACATTACCATCCTCTGCGATTGCAGTGGCTTGACCTTGACTGGTGGCCAGACACCCACCCAGGCACTCTCTTAGTCCTCCCCTGCAGCAGGACAAGAAGACAAAAAAGAAAAGCTCATGGGTCAAGGTAAAAACAGGAAGATCAGTTGGCAATTGCCATCATGGGCAAAACAGACTCAGCCTGGGGAAAATGAATTTAATTTATTCACAATTAAAATTGGTTTGGATAGTCAGAAACAAGACAAATTAAAACAAAACCTTCTTCCCACCCTCCTCAGCTGCGATGCTTTGTTCTTGACTCCTCTTGGAGTCAACAAACCTCCTCTTATCTCTTCTTGTGTCTTGTCGGTTGTAGACAATCCAAGAGAGAGAAGGATCTTAATTCATTATTATGTATCTAGCATAATGCTGTCACGTCTCACTTGGATTTCCATTAGCCATGTTTACCACATCAGATATATACTTTGCATAGTCTTTTCTTTTAGCAATTCTGATACATCAAGTTTTGTTGTTTTTTTTTTCAAATTTAGAAGCTGAGGGGGATGTCAACTTTCAGCTACAGATGACAGAAAATCAGATGCTGAGTTTTAACTCAGTTTTAAGACAAGCATATTCTTGGATATGAAATCTGACTAAATACTCCATATTCTGATGTTTGAGACAGTCACTAAAAACAGTCATGCTAATATTTTCTAATTCTGAATTATTTTTTAAAAAATGCCTTTTCCATTTTCTTTTAAAATATTTCATAAAAATGTTGTATATATTTATCCTTAATTATTTTATTATTTATCTGAATTTTCTCATCCATTGACTGTTCTTAATTAGAAGGATTATTTTATTCCTTTACTAGATGTCTTGAGCTGTAAAACTGATTTCCTATTTCAGTCAAAATCTTTATTTTTAATCAAAGAATGACTTCAATTACATTGTCCTCAGCATCTGCTTTTTCTGACAGCATGCTTAAAAAGCTTTCAGGTGTACAAAAATTTTTAGAAACAAGTATAACGTTAGATGGATAAATGAAGAGAACCATGATTGAGATTTTTCTCATCTCAATTTAAATATATGGCAATAAACACAGTATTAAAAATCTAGTCACTATTCCCTTTTATAAATAGAAACACCTGTTCTCATAATCAAAGGAAATCAAGCTATTTTTAGCTGTCACATTTGTGTATTTTTACTACCAGACTGTATCAATTCCTAGAATTCGAGCCTAACAATAATTTTCTAAGCTCGTCTTTTTTTAAGGGTCTACATTCATTCATGCTCGGGACTCATATAAACTCTGTCCAGAAATGCTTTTTTGATGCTTCAGATGTTCTTTCCAAAGGCATAATAAAGCCACTGAATAGGAATAATGATAATGATGACAATGACAGAACAAAATAAAATAGACAAATAAAGAAACGAAGACACACACACACACAAAAGCAGGCAACCAAAAAAAAAACCCAAACCCCAACAGTTATTTGAGAGAATACTTATTTCTGAGTTGTGCCCACTATGAGTACCATGCCAAATTTCACCATCTTATTTATTCAAAATTAAGGTGACATCCATGAGGGAAGTGAAAGTTGTGTAGCAGATTTTGTGTGTCCTAGATCCATATATTGATAAGGAACACATTATTAAAAATTTCACTTATGAAGAGGGCTTTTTTCTCCAGGCATTTTCTGTGGCCACTAACCCAGCTGCATAATTTCTCATTTCTAGTCTAAAGGACATTTTACAATTTAAACTTTGCATTTTGTTAAAACAACCTGACAAAACAAAGCAGCAAGGAGTCCTCTATCCTATGACCAACACACCATGTTCACAGTGGATTCAAAGCTCGTCTTTGTCACTGGCACTGAAGCAGGGAGCTCTCTGGCAGCACCACCCTTGTCTGAGAGGAGAAGGGTCATAATGTGACATGCACAAGGTGGAACAACACTGTCCATGTGCCCATGAAAGTATGTCATAATCACAGAAAAATGTAAGCTGGACAGGACCTCGAGAGGTTATCTGGTCCAACCTTGAAAGAAAAGAACAGACCAGATTGCACAAGGCATTGTCCCATGAGTTCTTTCAACTTCTCCTTGTATGCCATGCTCCATCCTCACAACTGTCTTGGTAAACCTCTATTGTGCTCTTTTCAGTTCATTGACAGCTCTCTTCTACTAATAAGAAGGTATCAAGTAAAACGCCATATACAGCATATGTAATCTCCCCTATTCCAAAAACACATACATAGGTTTTTGGTTTTCGCTATTCTTCATGCATTACTCTATCAGATGCAAGAAATTCTGGTTGAAGGTAATCGTTACATAAAATTACCTTTCACATTTTATACAAGAAGTTTAAAGTGTTTATTTTGTGCCCTGAATTTTGTGCCTTTTAGGTGTCGTACAATTTGATGTCCACAGGGATACAAATCTTAGATTTTCGCAGGCATACTCTTGGTGGAAAGGTAGGTCAGGATGACAGACTATACCCCTCAATATGTGGGAAACAGCCAGTTTTAATGTGATGATGCAGCAATTGCTGCTATTCTTATACATGGATTAGTTTCCAATGTACTGGGTGGTTTTGCCTTAAAGTTTTGGTATTCCTGCTTCCATGAACCCCCAATAAATACTCTCTGCTCTTATCCTGTATAGCAAATGACTTAGTTTCTTTATCATACACAGGATAGCACCACTTCTCATCTTTCATTCCTCCAGAAGTTGAGGGAACACTCATAGAGACTGATTTAGGTTTTTGCATTGAGATGAATTCCCTTTCTGCTACACATCCCCAAATCAGCTTTTAAACAAATCTTTCTTGTACAGAAATAGATGAGAAATATCCAGTAAGACTCAGTAAAGAACCTGAAATATATTAAATTCACGTCAAACCATGGTAGTAACAATGCATTTCCAACATCTTGTATTCAGGCTCATACTTCATGAACACGCCTTGCTCGAACCTCAGCTGTTTGTCAGACAGCAGTGTTTTAATCCACCATTGTCAGAGGGTGGCAATGTAGGAACACACAATAAGCACATGGTCAATTAGTGGGAGCTTCTCCAGAGTGAGAGCAGCTGCTCTCCTGACACAGCCACAGCCTTCCCTTTGTTTACTACCCTCACAGTCAGGTTTCTGTGAACACCGTTCAAAACAACACAGGGTGGTCCTGAAGAAACACCATGCTTCATGCATGACTGTCTCGCACACAGAAAACCTTCCAGACAGAGACAAACACACTCGTCTTATTTACAGTTCACCCATGCTCATCCCAACTTGAATTTCTTCCAGATCTGCCAGAGGAAGTGAAGCAGGCAGCCTGATGTGCTGCTGGGAGTCGCTTCTCTGCCATGCCTTCTGCATCCCACAGAGCCGGCCTGGTCTGCATCGGTGATCTCCTAATGGGTCTACATAGAACTGCGGGACTTGCAAGGTAGGTGTCTGTTACAGGAAAACAAGACAGAAACTGTCTGGGATTGCTGGTGATTCCAATTGATGTCACCTTCTCTTCCTCTTAGGTATCTTGTTACTTCTTTTCAATAAAACATTGCTATCTTGAGCTGTGTGACCGCCCAGATGACAAGCACTGAAATACTTTGTTTTGTACTAATTCGGTTTGAAGGAATAAAGTACATCTAACTTTACCATTGCAAGAAGTACCTAGGAAAATAAACACTTTATGTTCTTTTGTACAGGTGTACAAGATACTAACAGTGTACAGGCAGGACAGCCAAAACCGCCATTTTTCCCAGTAAGTAATTGTTTGTTTCGCACATGGGATCATTATGACTGTTATCCTTCTTCCCCTAGGATTGGGATTAAGACTGCAGTTCAGTGCTTGTTGAGATGAGTCATTATTCATTTTAATATCTCTTTTGGTGGCTATGAATAATTTCTGTTGTCAAAGTGCTGCAGTATCTTCTTAGGAACAAGTCCGTTCTCTCTGCACTTACAGAAGAGCTGAGTTTACAAGAGGGATGGACATAGTCCCTTATCTTTTGGGTTTGAGTTGTATATCTTGGACAAACAAGATATGAACATAAAGGGAGTTTGCCATAAAATCTTTCAATAAATTAATATATTAAAATGTATTCCTTCCCCAATCATTTTACTGTCGTCATTGCTTCTGCCACATCTAATTTATAGGGTGAAACCTCTTGGAACAGTGACTCATCTTTTCCTTATAAAGCACCATCCACGCAAAACTGTATTAATAAAGGAATAATAATGGGATCTGTTTGTCTCTTAGAGACTGAGGCAGAGATAACTGACTCTGTTGCAGATGGTAGTAAGGATGTAGTATAGTTTGTGTCTATCTTAGATAAGGCTGGCCCCCGATAATGCAAGGAGTGTGAAGTACAGAGGCCCAGGAATGAAAGCTCAAAGCAATTGGATCTTAGAATAGAAATCAGGAGTCAGGATCCAAAAGAAAACACACCACCAATGCAAAACAGTTTGCATTCTCTCCAGCTGAGAATCTCAATACCACTGAAAAGCAACCATGATCCAAACCACAGTAGATCTCATGAGATAATGCAATAGTTCTGTTCCACTGGAAAAGTAGAGTACAAACATTTATTTGTCAAATAAATTAGTTTCACTTCTGAATATAGAAATACATTTATTTATTTGCTGTAGAGTGGTTATTCCACATGAATAGCTAACCCTGGATAAAATGTGGAAGTTTGCAATCCATATTTCCTGATCCTTCTGCTGATTGTCTGAAGCTGGAAGTTACATATTTCTTGATGAGGATGTGGGAAAGACACAGACTTTGCTGCTTCTCACAATAAATCAGAATTTGAATACTGAACTGCAAGCTGCTTATCCACAGTCTATGACCACTATAGCATATACTTTACTACAGTATGGCATTGGCATACTATGTCAGTACTTAATGTCTGAAACAATAAATACAGAGTGCTTTTAAATAATTGATATGAACAGATTCCAGACAAAACAGTTCACATATTTTCATTCTCAAACAACATAATCCTTAGCAGATGCCTATAATTAGGGACATAAATGTAAAAATACAGTAAAAGAATGCATGGAGTTTACTTATATCTACTCTCAGATCTACCAGGTTAATGCAATTAAATGCTTTAGTTCAGGATGAGCTTGACAAACCTCTTCATTTCTTCAGTTCATACCAGATATTTATAGCTTAAGCAAAATAGAAAATGACAGGAGAGTGGACAAGCTATTTATATGAGCTAGAGAAATAATTATCAGATTATTCATGGCACTGTAAAAAGCAGGAATGATAAACAGCCCAGCTATTGTAATGTGATTAGCTAATGTTAGTTAAGCATTGTGAAGATAGAAAGAGCTCTACAAAGGTTAAACATTATTATTATCACTGTTAATTCAGAGTGATGGAAGGCACAGTGCCTCTTACCATGTGCTGTGTAAAGCTTGCAGAAACTGAAATGTAGAACTGATTTACAGATGCGATAAAAAGCATTACCAGCCGGTGAGCTCTTTCTGCTCGTTCCTTGTTGAGGTCTGATTAGCTGGTCATTTGAAAAGATATGTCAGGGATAGCAGCAGAGATGTAGAATATATCACAGTAGGACGGACTGATGTGGGTCAAGCTCTGCACCAGTCTGCCTCTCTCCAGCTGCCCTGGGGGTCCTCTAGTCACATACAAGAAGCAACAACCCTGAGAGCTGCAGGTTGCCACTCACAGCATTCTGTGGTCCTGGAAGGCCTTCCAACATAATACATGTGGGCATAACCATCCTGGAAACATTAACATTCTTTGGCTACAGGCTTGTATTTCTGGTTGTCTAGGTATTTATGCCATGGATTGTTGCCTTAGGCAAAAGTCCTTGTATCTACTCTGTGAAACAAAACATGCTGCCCCAGGGTGGTTTGTTCCATCAATGTATTGTTACATGGAACAAGTTGAAAATAAGCATTTTTAATTTTGAAGGAAATTCTGGTGTTTTAAAAGCATCCCATTCCAGCTTGGAAACCAAATGAACCACAACTTCTTGCTATACTAAATATTAATTCTAATGAGAATTCTATTACTTGTGCTAATAATGAATCACTTCAAAATATCGATTTCTTCTTGTTCAAATTGAAAAAAATAGTGAAATCAATAAACTTATTTGAAAAACATAACTATTGGAAAATTTTTAGAAAAGTGTATTCTGTCAAGCGTTTCATTTAACTGTTCTGTGGTGTGTGTCTCTTTTATGAACAACATTGGATAAACACCCAGTCTTCCAGAACAAAAATAGTAAGAAATCAAGGCTGGTGAATGAAAATACAGTTAGGAATCAGAACTGATCTTAAAACATGGATTCAAATTCAGGTGACAATCCTGCATGACTAGGGTCTTGGTTTTGTTTCAGCAGGGAAACTTTTATATCTTAAAGTATCAGGGAAGTATTTTCAAAGAACATGAAGATACCTGCTTCAGCTGGGGTAGGATACTGTCTTCGCTTTTCAAATTTATTTCCACTATCTGGGAATCGATAGTGTTTTGCAGATTCACTAACCAGAGAAATTCCCTATCCCAAAGTCTTATGAATCTGACATAGTGAGCAGGACAAGCAAACAGGGAGGAGAAAACAAAAAGAAAAGAGGAGTGCTGGAAAGCTGATTTACCGTGTGACTTTGGAGTCCTTTCCAGCTGTTGGTGAGTCTTACCACTGACTTCAGCCCTTTCAGTTAATTGAGAGCTGACATTCAGAATAACAGTATTATAATGGCTCTTAAAAGAGCTCTGAGAGAAAATCTGAAGTGATTCACAGGATGATTCACTCATATTGATAGCAAAATATCAGCAGTAGCTAAACATGACAGATACAGTGTGTACAGAGACAGCCAAGCCAAGTCTAAATTAGAGCTTTGAGCATGCATTTGTGATTTAGTCATCTGGATAACAGACCATAGGCTGTGAGCAAGCAGTATTAACTGAAGAACATTGCATTATCTCCCCTGTGAGTATTCCCAAAGGTACAAAATGTTTGTCCCCCTAAAAGTGATTCTTGCCAGTTTTGGGGTGTGATTCAGACTTATAATTCATAATATGATCTCTGTCATTATTTTCCAGTTAATTTAATTTAACTCAAACTTCCTCTGTGTTACAGAATTTGGAACTCATACTTCTGTTGATTCATCATCTGTGATGACAAAATCAAGCTGCAAGAGCACCACAGGCCGAAGTGTTTGTAGCCACAGTGCATGTTCTCATTACTTGCTCTTCTATTGGCAAAAGACCGTGTAGGTCTTTTGGGACCTTTTTACACAATACACTGTGAGATGTGGAAGTGTCACAAGAAAAGCCATTCACACTATGGGCACAGTGGGTGGAGTTTTCACCTTGTCCAAGTAGCACAAATGAGTAATTTAGAACATAAAACAAGGGAAAAATTGTAGATAAATAGACAATCTCCTTCTCACTGTGTCACGCTGGCTATTCCTTTATCTCTGTCACACCTGAAGGTCAGAGTGCCTTCAGTGTCTGGTGGTATGTGTATCAGTGTGTATGCGACCACCTTGGATTTCAAAGGACCACCTAGTTAAACAAGATCCTTCCTTGTGGTGAACTCCACCATCAATTTTCAGTCATGGCCTGGGCTTGCAGGAATGAGAAGGTGTGATGAAAACCATGGATGAGGAATTGCCTGGCAAGGAAAGAGAAAGGGTGCTGCAGCAAAGGTCTAGGACTTGAAGGCATTTGTGAAGCTATTCATTTACCACCTGAATGTTACTAAATGATTTTGCTCATCTGAGAAAGCTTGCACGTATTTATGGGTCTAAGGAAAAAAACAGAGGTTGCAAAACTTTTGTGTATGAAAGGCAACTTTTGTAAAAAGATGAGAAAAACACTGCTAGTGAGCCACCAGGAATATTTTCCTTGCAGAGCCTGTCACTTTAGACAGTGGCTGAAATGGTGGTGGAGGGTGGGACAAAGCAGGAGACCAGCAGGTTCATAAGCTACAGTGGGACAGTGGGAGGTGGCACATATGTCCATTAGCTTTGGGAAGCTCAACACAGAACCATCAACAGAGCTTACTGTGGTTTGGAAGGTGATGGGGTGCATTCCTGTAAAGTATCAAGAACACATTATTCCTGAAGCTGGACACAGGGATCTTGGTATGTTGAGATGTCAAGGTTAAGTTACTTGCATATTTGGATGGACGCAACTCTTTTGGTAATTCTACTGGAAGCCATTTATTTCTTAATTGGAAATTACATAGAATTGTTCAAGACTACCATGAATGTTGAGAGTCTGGACAAACAAAACAGTTATGGGGAACAAAACAGCAAAATACTACCTGCAACCTATTATTAATATAGGCTGGCCACTCATTGACTGTACATTACCCTTTGTTTTCAGTAGCATACATCCATCCCAGTATGTGAATAGATCTTTGGACCATCTCTTTCACTGAAAGTTTTGCAAGGCCACCCTTACAGGGGACAAGAGACACAATCAGTGAAAATGTATCTTTCTGATTTACCTTTCTGATTTACATTTTTTCATTAAAAGTATTAAATTGCTATTGAAAATGCAACAAAGGCAAATTTGCTTATGAGAGGAACTTGCTAGTGAACATCTCCCATACCATTGCCATAGCATGTTAAACAAACATGCTTGCTTATTGCAGTATAGAAGGGAACTTGAGGAGGGACTAAGAACCCACAAAAGATATGTGGAAGAAAACACTACATGTCCACCAGTAAAGTGATAAACTCTCATATTGCTTTTAGGCTCTGTAGCCAGCATGGCTCACAACTATAACAATAAACAGAATAGGGTGGCCCCATCCAACCTGCCTGGTTGGAAAGAGCCCTCTCATGTAAGGGGAGTCTTCTGGGCAGAGGTCCCATGTCAGGGACCACACTGACAGTGTAGCAGGATGAAGAAGAGCAAGTTCCAGTCCTTCGGAATATTCTCTGACACTGTTTACTGCAGTGGAGAGATACAACTATAGAGCACAGAAACCTCTGCAGGTTGTTCCCACTGCTATTTCCTCAGGGTGGGTGCAGCAGGAGAAGTATAGCTGTGAGTCTCGGTCAAAACACTTGTTCTGCCTGTCTTTGCTGTTCTGTAAGGTTGGGCAAGTTCCTCTTCCCCCATAAAACTATTTTCCTAAATCCTCTTCTATCCTATGGTTTTTCCCTTTCTTTGTTTTACCGTACCCTCAATAAAAAGAAGCCCACTACTACAAAAGAAAGCTTCTTTGTTCTTTGGTTTGGGGATTTTCCAATTTTTTGTGTGTACTTCCCCAGAGATAAACAGGTTTTCCATTGGGTATTATCTTTAGTTCAACTGCTGTTCATCCACTTGTTAGTGATATATTGTTTGTGCTATAACTTTTTTCCAAAAGAGTGGGGTGAGGTGTTGGAAAATTTTCTGATGGCTAGCTATGCATTGAAGTTTAACAACACAGCAATTTCATAACAAGAACTAGGATTATTTAAATTACCTCATAGGCAAATTCCCCCAAAACACCAGGTTACACTCACATGGCCTAATCATGGCCTAAAGAGCCTTCATTCTCCTGTTCCCTAGGATAATCTTTCATTGTAATTTGATGGTCAACATTTTTTTATGCCTAAGGTTTTGAAATATTTTATTATTTCAGTTCTGTTGTTTTAAATAAACAGGTTCAGGTGGCATTTAATCTGGAAAATCACAGAATATGAGCATCACAGAATGGTTAGGGTTGGAAGAGACCTCTTGAGATCATCTAGTCCAACCCACTTGCTAAAACAAGTTCACCTAGAGTAGATTGTACAGGAATGTGTCCAGGCAGGTTTTGAATGTCTCCAGAGAAGGAGACTCCACAATCTCTCTGGGCAGCCTGTTCCAGTGTTCTGGCACCCTCAAAGTAAAGAAGTTTTTCCTCATAGTCAGATGGAACCTTCTATGCTTCAGTCTGTACTCATTGCCCCTCATCCTATCATTGGGTACTACTGAAAGGAGTCTGGTCTCATCATGTTGACGTTCACCCTTGGGATATATATGAGAATTTATAAGATCCCCTATCAGCCTTCTCTTCTCCAGGCTGAATAGACCCAGCTCTCTCAGTCTTTCCTCATAGGAAATATACTCTAGGCCCCTAATAATCTTTGTAGCTCTCTGCTGGACTCCATCCAGTAATTCCTTGTCCTTCTTAAACTGGGGAGACCAGAACTAGACACAGTACTTTAGATGTGGCCTCACCAGGAAAATAGCAGCTGGCAGATGTCTCAAAATCGACGGCCCTTGTTCTTGTGGGTGACTTTAACCTGCCAGATATCTGCTGGGAGCTCAATACTGCACAGAAGAGGCAGTCTAGGAAGTTCCTAGAGTGTATAGAGGACAATTTCCTTCATCAGCTGGTAAATGAGCCCACCAGGGGCAAGACCCCGCTAGACCTACTGTTTACAAACAGAGAAGGGCTGGTGGGAGATGTAGTGGTTGGAGGCCGCCTGGGGCATAGCGACCATGAAATAATAGAATTTTCAATACTCAGAGATGCAGGGAGAACCATTAACAAAACCTCTACGCTGGACTTCCGGAGGGCAGATTTTTGCCTATTCAGAAGTCTAGTTCAGAGCATACCCTGGGAAACAATGCTTAAAAACAAGGGGGCCCAGGAGGGTTGGACATGCTTCAAGCAGGTGGTTTTGAGTGCACAGGAACAGGCTATACCAGTGTGCCGAAAGGCTAGCCGGCGGGGAAGACAACCGGCTTGGCTAAACAGGGAGATTTTGAATGAAATCAGAAATAAAAAGAGACTTTACCGACTGTGGAAAAAAGGGCTGGCTACTTATGAAGAATTTATGGAAATAGCTAGATCATGCAGAAAAAAGATCAGGGAAACAAAAGTGCAATTTGAAGTTAACTTGGCCAATTCTGTCAGGGATAATAAAAAGTCCTTCTTCAAATATGTTAATAACAAAAGGAGGGGCAAGGAAAACCTCCATTCTCTGTTGGACTCTGAAGGAAATATAGTTAACAAAGATGAGGAGAAAGCTGAGGTACTTAATACCTACTTTGCCTCAGTTTTTACCAGTAATACAGGTGGCCCTCAGGACAACTCATCTCTGGAGGTGGTTGGCAGAGATAGGAAGCCAAATAGGCCCCTTGTATTCCAGGAGGACATAGTTGGTGATTTACTGAGCCATCTGGATCCTCACAAGTCTATGGGACCAGATGGGATCCATCCTAGGGTGATGAGGGAGCTAGCAGAAGAACTTGCCAAGCCGCTCTCCATCATCTTCCAACAGTCCTGGCTCACTGGGGAGGTCCCATATGATTGGAAATTGGCCAACGTTACCCCAGTCCACAAAAAGGGCTGCAGAGCTGACCCTGGCAACTACAGGCCTGTCAGCCTGACCTCGGTGCCTGGCAGGGTTATGGAGCAGATCATCCTGAATGGAATCACACAGCACCTTCAGGATGGACAAGCGATCAGACCCAGCCAGCATGGGTTTAGGAGGGGCAGGTCCTGTCTGACCAACCTGATCTCCTTTTATGATCAGGTGACTCACCTGGTGGATGAGGGGAAAGCTGTGGATGTGGTCTATCTGGACTTCAGCAAGGCCTTTGACACTGTCTCCCATAATACACTCTTGCAAAAGCTGGTAGCCCATGGCTTGGACAAGTGTACTCTACGCTGGGTTAAGAACTGGCTGGAGGGCCGGGCCCAGAGAGTGCTGGTGAATGGGGCTGCATCCAGCTGGCGGCCAGTCACTAGTTGTGTTCCCCAGGGGTCAGTGTTGGGTCCCGTCCTGTTTAACATCTTTATTGATGATTTAGATGAGGGGATTGAGACCATCATCAGCAAATTTGCTGATGACACCAAGTTGGGAGGGAGTGTCGACCTGCTGGAAGGCAGGAGGGCTCTGCAGAGGGATCTGGATAGACTGGAAAAATGGGCTGATTCCAATGGGATGAAGTTCAATAAGGCCAAATGCCGGGTGCTGCACTTTGGTCACAACAACCCCCTGCAGCGCTACAGGCTGGTCGCAGAGTGGCTGGAGAGCAGTCAGACAGAAAGGGACCTGGGGGTGCTAATTGACAGGAAGCTCAACATGAGCCAACAGTGTGCCCAGGTGGCCAAGAAGGCCAACGGTATCCTGTCCTGTATCAAAAACAGCGTGGTCAGCAGGACAAGGGAAGTGATCCTTCCCCTGTACTCTGCATTGGTGAGGCCACACCTGGAGTATTGTGTTCAGTTCTGGGCCCCTCAGTTCAGGAAAGACATTGAAGTGCTGGAGCGGGTCCAGAGAAGAGCAACACGACTGGTGAAGGGACTTGAACATAAGACCTATGAGGAGAGGCTGAGGGAGCTGGGGTTGTTTAGTCTAGAGAAGAGGAGGCTTAGAGGTGACCTCATCACTCTCTATAACTACCTGAAGGGAAGTTATAGCCAGGTGGGGATTGGTCTCTTCTCCCAGGCAGTTAGCAATAGGACAAGGGGGCATGGGCTTAAACTCTACCAGGGGAAATTTAGGCTGGATATTAGAAAGAAATTCTTTACAGAGAGAGTGATCAGGCATTGGAATGGCCTGCCCAGGGAGGTAGTGGACTCGCCGTCCCTGGACGTTTTTAAACTGAGATTGGACATGGCACTTAGTGCCATGATCTAGTAAACGGACTAGAGTTGGACCAAGGGTTGGACTCGATGATCTCTGAGGTCTCTTCCAACCCAGTCGATTCTGTGATTCTGTGATTCTGTGATATTGAGCCAGTAACATGAAAAACTCCAACAGAATTGCTTTTACCAATTAAAAAAGAGTTTCTAGGAGAGCAAAATATTTGTCTTCTATTTTACAAAACAAGAAATTTCTCGTGTAAATTGTTTTCCCAGAAATGAGGATCTTAATGGTGATAAATTAATCTGATGGGTAATCAGATAAATAAACTTTTACTTTTAGTACAAATGTGGTGCTATATCACTTGAATAATAGTCTTAATGAACAGGCATGTGCAGTTTTGCTAAAAAAAGGTGATGAAAAATTTCAAGTGTCACATTAAACTGCCATAAATATAAATTATATCACTAAATCCTGGGTCTTCAACTTCTGTGAAAAAATGAGTTGAACAAGTTATAACTGTAAGCAAAAAATACAGAATTTGGATTCTTGGATGGAATTAAAATGAAGACAGATCCCACATTCCTTTCTGTGCTACTAACATATATCACTAGTTACATGAGACATGACATCCCCTTAGAAGTCCAGTTTGTATACTTAGATTTTCTGTATGGTCTTATGACTGCAATGAACACTGAAAACATGAGAGAAGATTATTAATTTAGTTCCAGATTCAGGCAGCAACCTGAAAAAATGGGTAAAGAAATTATTATTTTTCCCAAACAATACTGAATGAATTCCACAATGCTCTTCAGCTCTCTTTGCATTTTCTTTACCTGGAGAATGTTTTTGCAGCAGGATACAACTCTGATGCTTTGTGAGGTTCTGTGAGCTGCTGTTGGGCAGCATTACAAGTTCAGTTACCAGTGTGGGGTCTTTAGTACCACCTACTAAAAACACAGGACTAGGCAATTCTAAAATGCTGAAAATCTAGCAGGCAAGGCAAAAAGCCAGCTTGGCTGAGCAGGGATCTTCTTCTTGGAATACAGAAAAAAAAAAAAAAATTACATTGTCGGTGGAAGTAAGCTCAGGCATCATGGGAGGACTACAGAGATGCTGCTCATCACTGTAGGGAGGAAATTCTTGCTGCCAAAGCTCAATGAGAATTGAAGTTGGCCAGTACTGCGAAGGACAATAAAAATATATATATTTTAAAAAATATATTAATGGTAAAAGGCAAACTAGAAACAACATTGGCCCATTACTTGAGGAGCATGGTCACCTTATTAACAGGGGCATAGACAAAGCTGAGACCTTTAATGCTTTCTTCTCCTCAGTCTTCAACACTGATGGTGGACTTGGGTGTTGGAATGATAAAGGACTCGGCATTCCGATTCAATGTGAATCACGCAAAACCATGTATTACAGAAACAAGCCTCCTTATATATGCAACTATTCTCTGATCACGCGTCCATGCTCCAAGCATGCATTCACTGATTGGATATCATCTATGTTCACGAGCTGTCCACACACTGGAGTCTCACTTATGATAGGTCCGTTGATTTATGTCATGTTGAGGCCTTGCTATTTTAGAAATGCTTCTCTCCCATAGCAGGTCCTGTTTTCAGCATTTGAGTTGGCCTTGAAATTCCTGGCTTGTTCAGTAATAAATCTCCATCTAACAGAAACCCCTCCACACTTGGGGGCCCCCATAACCCTGAGCTAGAAAACTATGGATGCAAGAACAATAAACTTCCAATAAATTCAGTACTTTTATGGGATTTTCTACGCCAGCTAGATTCCTACAAGTCGATGGAGCCTGATGGGATTCATCCAACGATGCTTAAAGAGCTGACTGATGTCATAGCAAGACCTCTCTGCACGATTTTTCAGTGTTCCTGGGAATCTGGAGAGGTCCTAGATGTCTGGAGGCTGGCAAATGTTGTCCCAATCTACAAGAAAGGCAAAAGGGATGACCTTGGCAACTACAGGCCTGCCAGCCTCACTTCTGTTCCTGGAAAAATCATGGAGAAGATTGTTCTGGGTGTTATCAAAAAACATTGGAATGACAACACAGTCATTGGTCCCAGCTAGCACGGGTTCATGAGGAGAAAGTCTTGCTTGACAAACTTAATTTTGGTCTATTACAAGGTTACCCACCTAGCTGACCAAGAGAAGCCTGTCGATGTGATTTTTTGGGGTTTCAGTAAAGCCTTTGATACTGTTTCTGACAGTATTCTCCTGGACAAGATGTTTAGCATACAGCTGGATAAACACACAATACAGTTGATGAGCAATTGGCTGATGGGCTGGGCTCAAAGGGTTCTAGTAAATGGGGCTATGTTGGGCTGGCAACCATTCACTAATGGGGTTCCATAGGGATCCATCTTAGGGCCAATGCTCTTCTGTGTCTTCATAAATGACTTAGGCACTGGACTTGAGGGATTACTTAGTAAGTTTTCTAATGACACAAAACTGGGAGGAGATGTTGGCACTCTGGAGGGCAGATAGACCCTGCAGAGGGATCTGGACAAGTTGGACAACTGGGTAATCACCAACCACATGAAGTTCAACAAGGGCAAGTTCTAGATTTTGCACCTGGGACATGACAACCCTGGCAGTACATACAGATTGGGGGATGAGATGCTGGAGAACACCTCTGCAGAGAGGGATCTGGGGTTTCTGGTCAATGGCAAGGTGAACATGAGCCAACAGCGTGTCCTGGCAGCCAAGAGGGCCAACCGTGTCCTGGGTGCATCAAGCATAGCATTGCCTGCCAGGCAAGGTAGGTGATTGTCCCACTCTGCTCTGCACTGGTGTGGCCTCACCTGGAGCACTGTGTGCAGTTCTGGGTGCCACAGTATAAAGAAGATATAAAGCTACTGGATAGTGTCAAGAGGGGCTACAAAGCTGGTGAAGGGTTTGGAGAGGAAACCATATGAGGAGCAGCTAAAGTCACTTGGTTTGTTCAGCCTGGAGAAAAAGAGACTAAGAGGAGACCTGATCACAGTCTACAGCTTCCTTATTAGGGGAGGAGAAGGGGCAGGCACTGATCTCTTCTCTTTGGTGACCAATGACAGAACCTGAGGGAATGGCAGAAAGATATGCCAGGGGAGCTTTAGGTTGGACATTAGGAAAAGGTTCTTTACCCAGAGGGTGGTGAAGCACTGCAACAGGCTCCCAGGGAGGTGTCACGGCCCCAAGCCTGACAGTGTTCAAGAAGAGACTCAACAACACCCTCAGACACATGGTGTGAACTGGGGGGTTGTCATATGCAGGGACAGGAGTTGGACTCAATGGTCCTTGTGAGTCCCTTCCAACTCAAGACGTTCTATGAGTCTGTGCTTTTACAGACTCCAAAGCAAAAAATATATATGGAACTTCTCTTATTACTTATTACTTACATACGTTATATGTTAGAATATCTCATAAAGTTAAGTTAGTTTTCTTTAAATACAGTCGTTTGTTTAAGGCCTTGTTGTTTTGTTTGTTTGTTTGTTTGTGTTTTCTCAATTATTATTTTTTCCTCCTTGAACACTTTATTTTTGAAAACCTTAAAAAACCTTAGAAAGCCAGATCCTTGGCATGCAGTTGGTGGATCTATGCTCATTTAAACTATCAAAGAGTCTCGTTCAGTCATAAATCTGATTGAATTCATAACAAATATTAGAATGTATGTTTTCAGCCAAAACAGTTGAGGAACAGGTAAAATAACTGTATATTACAAAAGGATTTTTTAGGATTAAAGACTACATCAATAGAAAGAGAGATAACTGAAGAGCCATGACAGTAAGGTAATAGACTAAAATGCTCAACAGTTTTTCATTATTAAGAAATGTTATATGGTCTTGTGTATTTCTGCATTTCTTAATTCAAAAATGTCTCCCCAAGGATCCATGTTTAAAACTTCTTACGAGCAATAATGACAACACTAAAATTAAGGTTGAGGTGACACAGGAAAAATATTGCAAAGGTGACAGTTATTAAGATGCTTTACAGATTCATGTCATCTTCAGATCCTTTTCTCCAGCACTTCAGAGACGTAAAACAGTAGTCAAAATGCAGTGACAAATAACGGTAAAATGGCCCTTTTGTACCCGCAGGTCTCTTCTGCTCTATATCATCTCCGCATTTAAATTTATGACATAAAATGAGAAATAAGAAAAATAAATATCATGCAACTTTATGTGCAGAATTACGGCATCTAGGTACTGGCCTGCATGGGATTATAACTTCCCTTGAGAGTCTGAGCAGTCTGCCTTCTGCAGCCTCCTCCTGTGCTCTGGCCTTCACCAGGAAATATTCCTCCCCTGTTCCTCATACATGATGCTCCACAGCTGAGAGTCCCTGCAGCTGTACCCAACAGCCACCCATGTGTAGCAGGTTGTGCTTGTTCTCTGATGGATATAGTTTTTTTAAAAGATCCCAGTTTCTTTGTGGCTACTGAAATATCCCAGAGAATACACTGTTTGTTATAAAGATTTAAAGAAAATAAAGAAAGCCTTGAAAAGCTCAGCAAGGCTCTAGTGGAACAAATTAAAACAATTTTAATGGAATTTGAGTAGCAAAACCTCTGTTCTTTGCTTTGAAACTGTACTGGGAGTACAGAAAAATTCCCATCTACAATGTATGAAAATCTACACTAAATATGACTCCATATTTTATTTCACATATTGGTTTCCTCATTCATATGATGACAACTTAAGGACTTTTCATAGTCTGTGAATCAGTTAGCTGTGTAAATATAACATCATTTGCATTGAGGTGCTAAGATAAACTCAGGTGTCATGAGAAACAGCATGGTCAGGGCAGGTTACTCTTGTGTGCCCATTCCTCATGTAAAAAGCCTGACTCTCAAGGCATCTGCTGTAAGAAGCAATCACTGTGTCCAGAAAAATGATCAAGACTTGTAAGAACTCTAAAAGCTGCAGAAAAAAATCTGTTTTTGTCATCAGTTGTCTCTTAAACTGTGGGTGGCAGCAGTGTCCAGGCAGAGGGAATTTTTGGAAGCCTCTACTAGGGCCCTGACCTCAACTGAATGTTTCTGGAGGAGGCAGTATTAATTGCTGCCCCAAGACTGGAAGGCTAAGCTCGCAATAGGCAGACACATTAGTTTGTAAATGAAGGATTAGCTCAGGAACTCTTGCTAATAACCTAGTTCAGTAGCTCCATAATCACCACGGTGTGATGGTGAGTAATTTGCAGTGTTTGTAAGCATGAGTTCAGTGGCTGCCTAATTGACTCGGTTTCCTATTCTGGATATCTGTGCTATCGTTCTGTAAGATGATCTTTAAATAATGCTCCATGTGTCACAGCACATGTGGCATTCCTGATTTCTACTTCTCGCTTTCCTCATTTGGGTGATTTATGGGCTTGTGTAAATCAGTTTCGAAAATAAGTGGGTGCCTGTTCTTTTGCTGATTCATGCGAGCTCCCTTGTAAGCAAAGTTATGCCCTTGGACAGTCTCCATTATTCACAGGCTTTGCCTGCCTTGAATCTGAATTTGGAGGAAAGAGCATAGCTTTGCATAGATTTCTAGCCCTAACTAATTCTTTTATATTTTGTCTGCCTGAAAAGCAAGCTGAATATTTTCTGAATAAGCAGGTGTGCAAAGAATGACTTCTGTGGCAGAATCAGCATTCCTGCTGTCTTCTTGCTAAATAATTGCATGACAACTGGGGGAAGTTGAAATAAGCTGGAAGTGAAGATGTCCCTGATTTGCTCACTCCAACACAATCTGTGAAAAAGACTTGAGGTTCACCTTTAAAAATTCAAGTTCTGTTTAACTATGCTTTCACATGCTGGTTTCTAATAATGACTAAAACACATTGACCATGATGTTTTTGCAAGGGCACTATGAAAGGACAAGGCAGTATATGAAACAAGTATTTCATAGTTAACACCAAATTCCTGCACTTGTAGTGAACACAGCATGCAATGAATGATCCACAAACTATGCTGTGCTTTCCAGATATAAAATGTAAATAGAGTTTTTAAAAGTGCTTGAGGTTTTCAAACCCAGTGAGGAGATTTCCCTCGTTAGCTTTAGAAATATCAATCAATGTGTTTGAATCAGGTAGTCTAATCTAAACAATCATATATAGTAATGTTTCTCCCCAGACTTACAGTGGAGCTGGCTGTGACACAGGCAGATTAGATGGTTTAGTCGTGGTTTTTCAGTGAATCAATTCTTCTCCTTTATTGGAAATTTGACCTTCTACTTCTAAGACTTACTGAAATCAGCAGACTTCACAACCTTCTCAGAAGAGTGCAAGAATGAATAATAGTGTAAAATCAGCTTAATGAATTTGAGTAACAGGACTGGTTTGCAAAAGCGTTATTACCTAAAAATGAGAAACATGAGGTCAGCTGCAAACTAGATTGTGAAACTCTCTTTCTTCCTCTGTGGAAAGTAGTTTAAGTGATCAGAACAGGGAAAATGAACAAATTGGACTTACTGCTCCTCATGCATGGAGGGCTGGGATTTTTCAGAAGTTCACTGTACATATCGCACTCTTCTCATGCAGAGTTCTATGTAAAGTGCCCATTGACAGCAGTGGGAACAGTGTGAAATTTTACCCCACATTTTATTGATACGATCTCCCTGCAAAGAACAGAACAAAGACTCAGCTCCCGTGCCAGACAATTCACAGACTAGACACAGTGAATGGAGGGTGAGAATTGCAAAGGAGAATATGAGAGGCAGTGCAAAGACTGTAGTAATAAAATATTACAGTGTCTCACTTGTGGCATATCTACACCTTCTGAGGCTTTCAAGTGTTTTTATTTTAGTTTCATTTCACTTATTTGCCCTGATCAATGGATGGATGCAGTTCTCATTATTTTGAGAAGAAATATAGTTTCTACACAGTAAAATAATTTCAATTATTATTTGATCAATAGGAAATTCAGCACTGGATTAACAGCAGGTCTCAAATCCCAGATCCCTCCTCTATGCTCATCCTGTAGATCAGGGGTGTCAAACTCATTTTCACTGGGAACTGCATCAGCCTCGCAGTTGCCTTCAAAAGGCCAAATGTCATTTTAGGACTGTATAAATGTAATAAATGTGTATAAATGTATACAGTCCTACAATGACATTCGGCCCTTTGCAGGCATCCACGTGCCTGATGGGACCCCCAGAAAAAATGTGTTTGACACCCCTGCTGTAGACGAATGAATTTTCAACCCTACACTCCATAATCTACCTAGAAGTCCTCGCTAAAGACTTGCAAAACAAAAGTTTTGCATGTAATATCTGTTATGAGAGAGAAATAATGTAAAGGAAAGCTCATTAAAGTTTTAAAACTATCTAAGAACACAAAAATATTTTGGATCCCTTCTTATTAATATTGAACACTAGAATTTTAAAGGAGGCATTGGGAAGTGTCTTTCAGAAACATTGTGTGAAGGTATGAGGTAAATGTTCTACCATCTGGGAGTCAGTCAGGGAGTACAAGACAACTCTCAAAAGGAAATGCTGTAAATCAGGATATCCTATCCTATCCTATCCTATCCTATCCTATCCTATCCTATCCTATCCTATCCTATCCTATCCTATCCTATCCCATCCTATCCTTTCCCATCCCATCCCATCCATCTATGCCAGGCCATATGCCGCTTTAAAGCAGGCTGTGGACTGCTCTTTGAACATGCAAAACTGTCTGTGAACATCTTTTTTAGCTCATTTACAAGTGATTTAGTTCAGCACTTCAGCTGTGGTCTTTAAGGGTCAAATGTTTAATTATGTATAGAGGGTTAGCTCAATTAATTTTCATGAATGTAAGGTGACTTGCATTAACTGAGAACTGGACCTGACTGTAGTGCTCCAAACTAACTCTTAACTCCTTGATGTGGTAGGTGATAATAGAAGTCTTACAAGAAAATGCTTAACAGCAATGTTTTCATCTAATTTAGTAATGATAGCAGGTTTAGGTTTGTCATGGAAAGACAACTTAATTCTTGACAATGGAGACCCTACAGTGAACAGATTCTGATAGTTTGCAACACTAATTTGTTCCTAGCTTCCTCTAAGGACAGCTGTTTTCACCTATATCCAGAAAATTCTGATAAATAACAAATTAAACTGACATTGTCCATCAGTTATAAAGACATACAGATTAGTCTTATCAAATCAACTCAAAACTTGAAAATGCATGATGGAAAAACTCTTCAATTTTTTTTTTTTTTGCTTGCTTCAAGAGCTTTGGAATACCTATGGTGATAAAAAGTCAGAGAAGAAAATGCTATTTATTTGATAGTTTTGTCAGTGGGATGGTTAACACACTAACCAGAGAGCCAGATGTAAGATAGCTAGAAGAGTTTTGAAAATGTTTCTGCCTTCAGTAGTACTTTTGATTTATTTCTGAGAGAGTAGAGGAAGATTATAATTTCTCAACATATTTCTCTCTCCCTCTGTCTTTTTTTCATCATCACATTTACTCTTGTTATGGGTAATTCTTGTGGCAAATTAAGAAAATCTACAGTTTTCTTTTTCATGTGACTAAATAGAGTGTAACACGTAAAAATGCATATTCATTAGGTAGGGCCTTTGGTCTGTGAAGGGTTACATGTCTGGGAGTAGAGTGCTTAAAGGGCTTGCCAACATCCCATCATTCCCAATTAGTCAGAAGAATTGGCATAGCTGTGGCTTAATTAAATTTATGAACCAAATAAACTTCCTCATACCTTTGCCTGTTCTTTGTGGAATCCAAGTGCCCTTTCAAGAATAGCACATAAAACATATTTGTATAAAAGTGGGGTTTTTTTAAATTGCGTTCTATTTTTTATTAATTTCATCATCTTTAAGTTAGTCTCTAATCATAAACATTGAGAGATGTGGAAGTAGCGGTGCCCAGTAGTCTGCACTCTTACCTAGAATCACCCGATACTGGTCATGGAGGCCTGCCCACTCGATGGAGCAGATGATGCCTGACTCAGTGTGCCCAAGGCAGGCAACAAAAATATTTAGATCTCTTCAAACATGTTGGGGGGTGGGGTGGGGAAGAATGCCTTCCTGACCACAGATTTGGCAATCAGTTCACTGTGTACATGAGTAAAGAATTGCTATATTTACAAGCAATTCATTTATATCCAAAGGTACTATTTGTGTTCCAATAATTTTCTGTTCCCATTTGCCCCTTTTTAGTTAATTTTAGTGATTCAGTCTATTTACTGCTACAGGCAGACAATTTGAACCCTTCACCTTGTCTTTAAGAACTTGATATCTTCAAGCACTCAGGTACCAGCAGTTGCACTGCAGGTGGGACTGGGGTCATCTGAGCATAGCCATTTAGAAAGGAGATCTTGTCACGAACTCAGATGATTCCCACTGGAGAAGGTTTAAGAAAAACAGATGCAGATGAATCCAAAGGGAAACTCCTTTCTAAGATTTTGGGAGAGATATAACAACTTGCCCCCTTGAGACGCCTGTCTCTCACCTGGCTGTATTGCAATCACTTATTCAGACCAGGTGCTTGAATTTCTGATGGCTAATGTTGACTGGATGAGTCCCATCCTCTTTCTTATCTCTCTAGTGCTGGTGGAATCAATGTGCCTAATCAGAGTGACTGATGATCTATCCTGACTGAACAGTGAACTAGCATATTTACTCACTTGTCTCTCATGTTACGCAGAAATTATTAAACATTAAAATGCCAGTCTATGAAAAATTGGGCGAAATATTCAGAAGAGGCAGCATCTGATCCAAAGATAAAACCAGTTTCTGAACGGAGAAAATTCTGCTCCTTGGCCATGCTATTGTAAACCTAGAATAATTCCATTAACAGTAATGTGCACCAGAAAGGACTTTGGATCAATGTACTTTGCTGGCATTGTTTACATTGCCAGGAGTGACCGTATTTTGCTGTTCTTTTTTTGTTTGTCTTACAGTAAAAATCATTTTACCTCCCAACTCTGCGTTTTGCACTTTAGCTAAGGGAAGGAGAGAACTATGTTTATTTGGATGGATTTTAAGGAAAAACAAAACAAAACAGAACAATTGGATAAAAGTGATCACTGGGAATACAAAACAAGTATTTTGGTATATTTCTTATTAATTATTCTAAATATACTTTCAGTAAGAAAGTGGGGGTGTTTACTTTTATCTAGTAATTTATAGTTAATTGCACATGTTAAAATGCCATTTACATTAATGAAACATAAGGTTCTGATTTTTTGTCATTAGGTAACCTTCATTTCTTGCATGTGTTGTTTTTAATGGGACTCACTGTGTTCTCAGGAAATGATGTGCTAAACTATTTCCCTTCCAGAAAAAAAAAATAATTAAAAGTACCATCAACGTAAGAAAATTCTTCCACCCTCATTTAAGCAGACTTAAATTATGTTGCTGATGGTATTTACAAAATATCTGTGGCAAGTACAGTGTGTCTGTGCTAAAGTCAATGAAGCGTACAATGAACAGGACATAGTCACATGAGGCTTGAATTCATTCCAGTTTGTTCTCTGGAAATTTTTTTTTTTTTACTCAGATGATTGCAGTGACCAACATGTGATTTGGAGCGAGGATCACTCAGGTCAGGCCTGCATAAGCTGGTGGCAGAATGCCTGAAAGCAGTTCAGACCAGGAATGTTTGTGTGTGGTAGTTCAGAGAGTGTCACATGCAGATAGATATAAATTTTGAGAGAGTGCCAGTGCAGCTGGAGCTGTTTCATGCTGACACACTAACAAGGTGTTCTGTTGAATGGTAAACGCTCATGAGATAACACCTGAAACCTGGATACCCCTTTCCACTGAAGGGAGGACATGTGTTCCCTGCTCTCAGATGTTCCCAGAGGTATCTTCCCAGGTGTGGGTCTCTCTTGTGTGCTCAGGGCAGAGCTCAGCTTCACAGACACTGACCAGTCAACGTGCAGAGAACTTTCTTGTACTACTTAAATACATTACATATGTACATACATTATACTAATACATCATACCAATGTCCTTAACTATTTAAATAAACAATGTATTTGAAAACAAAGCCACAATGATGTAGCAATTATGGAAAGTGAGAACCTTGGGAGCTCTGCTGCTAGTCTGTGTATGTGCCTTAGATCATAGCTAAGTCTATACCGAGTTCCCTGTGTATACGTTACCCTCACTTCACCCAGGTTTTGTGCACCACTGCTAATCCATTGATCTTATTCCATGTGTTGCACAGACCACTGTAGCATTAATACAGCTTTCCAGGGAAGAGTGCTGAAGTGTTTATCACAGGGAAGCCACTGGTCATGTCCCCAGACACACACAACTGCAGAAACAGTAATACAGTAACCTGGGAACAGTTTTCATGTTTGGATGCCCCAGCTGAATTGGCAATACGGAAGTCTTAAACTGCTTCTGTATTTCTGACTCATCTTATCCAAACTATTCTGGGTGTTTCCTGAAAACAGCAGTTGAAAGCCATTTAAAACATTTCTCTAGCAACAGTGGCTTCTTTTCAGAGGCAAACTCTGCTGTCCCATCAGATGTTAATGGTGAAAAATCCTCACCCACATATACAATAGAAAGAGCACTCAAGTCTAGTATTTAATATAATTATTTAATAGCTCCCTCACATTAGTCAGACCTTGGATTCAGGAAGTTGTTAGTATTTAAAATTAAGTTGCAGCCTCCTTGTCATTAAGTTGTCCTTCTGAAGGAAGCCACACAGTACATATGGAACATATAAATAAACACAATTTATGCTGGAATATTTAGGGAAGTGAAGCTAAAGCACAGATGTATTGACGCCCTCACCTTTCTGACAGATACTTGTGAAAAAGAAATAGACATAGGGAGAAAGTATGGTGATATTAAGAAAAAGACAGGTCCTTGAGCCATGCAACAGCAATGCTGCATACCAGATGACAAGCAGGCAGATTCCCTGTGAGATGGGCTGCTACTCCTGCTGAGGCATCTGAACAGACAGCAGGCCATGACACCAATAAATAGCAGTATAAGCAGATGAACACTGGCTCCTACTACTCATATGAGACAAAATTTATAGAAAACTAGAATCATTAGGGAAGTAATTGCAGAGGCTGGCAGCCTGCCTTTGTATGAGGCTGTGACAGACATGTCTCACACAGTACACTCTACTGAAGTAGTTATTGCTTATAATGCTATTGCTTATAGTGCTATTCCTTCCCTTTCACTTAACTCAGTTAGGTAACTCATGCTGGGATGATCTTGTAACTAAGATAAAAGTGCTCTCACTTAGTGGATAGTCCATCTTTGGAAATCTGACAGCAGAATTTTTTTCTCCAATATTGTGCTGCATCTTTTCTCTGCCACCCTTCTCTTTCAACACATAGGAAGGCAGGGGGGTGAACTGCATAAGATGTACTCAGATTCCACGGAAATACCAGGGGCTTAAATACTTTAGAGCATAGGATGGGCAAAGTATATTTTGCTTTAGTAGAAATTCACTGTCACTATTTCCTGTTGGTCTCTAGTTAAGTAGAGCATTGCTGATGAAGATACAACAGCAACTCTAATTTTTCATTAAATTCTGAGGCATGTAAAGCTTGAAACAAGCTGCAGAAAAAGAATATAAAAAGAAAAAAGCGTGATACTCTGGATCTGTGGCATAGCAGCTGTATGACACTGCTGCTGGACTCTGCATTTGGTAGGAGTTAAGAAGTTAATTGACAATACACTACTGTAACCGTGTTTCTATTACTTTCACAGGGTTATGTTCACTCTAGTGGCTAATTTACTAGAACAGCTGCTTTTTTATTAAGAACCTGGTACAACTTGTTAGCCACAATAACGAGACGAAGTTTTCCACCATGTCTGGGTCATGAAACAGTAAAACAATGCAGAAATGGGACAACATGAGGAAATACTAAGTATTGAATGTTGGTAACAAGTCTTTTTGTCACTGATTTGAAAAACTAGGTTTTTAGACTTTAATAAGCAGGGAGTTCTAATTGATAGGAATTGTTGTAGCATTTTATTCAATACTGTGGGTAGTCGATAACTAAAATCTGCTGGTTTGAGTTACTGTATTTTTGTAAGACATCCATTGGTAGCATATGGTAGGTAGAACTTAAGGAAAATGTGATTTTAACATATCTGAGATGCATATTCACTTTCTTTTGCTGCTTATATTTACCTCTCCATTTATCATACTTTTGCAAAGAAGTTAGAGAACTTCAACTTGAAATGAGATGTTTACTGGATTTTACACATATTTGTCTGGTTTATACTGGCAACGGCTGCTTTTAAGCATGCATTTTGATAGAAAAACCTTGTTTGAAAGTGTTGAGGAAAATAAGGTTGTTCTTGAAGTTTGTTTATTATTAATTCTGGGATAGATGTTGATACTGTCCATTTATTAATAACACTGTGCACTGTTGTCTTCCACTAAATTACAATACTACCCTTATGGATACTGATATCTAACCCTTCACAGACTAATAATTTAATTTTGACTTACATGTTTACATTTCTTTACAGCAATATGTGAATCTGCAAAGTCAATTTACAGAACATTGGGAAAATATTGTTACCTGTTCATGGCAAACACAAACACAATCTGATTTAGCCAGCCACCTGACAACTTTCACCAGACCTTTGGAAGACACCACTGGAGACACAAGTCAACAGGTATTGGTCCCAGTACCAGAGCACTCCAATGTAAATGGAAATAACATTATTCCAAGCCTGAAGTTCTCTCCAAAGATGCTCTTATTTTGATAGATAACTAGGCAGGTATGAATCAGGTTATCATGCTGCAACAAAAATGGCTGGGAATAGAATTTTAGGCTGAATTCTGACAAGGTAAAATTAAGATTTTATTACTATTTCATCTGACATCTTGGATGTGATTAAATGCAAGACTTTAAACCGTGTAATGTAGAGGGCTGTATTTAAAATACATACCTGGAGTCCCTTTAATATCAATAAGTCTGCAGTTTCAGAAACCTATGCAACTAATCCCAAATTAGGTGTCAAAAACACATAAAATGAGTTGTGCTCCAGAAATGCCAGTTACAGTCCATTTGGTACAAATTTGGTCTAGATTGCAAGCTCAGCTGTCAATATTGATATAAAAAAAAAAAAAACAAAAAAAAATTAGGTAAGATGAACCTAATTCCCCTTAATATGAATGACGCCAGATAGACCACTCAGATATCAAGAGGCTCTGCATTAATATTTTGAGGAAAGATATTTGAAGAATATTTTTTCATTCATGTACACATGTACAAATTTCTAAAAGTCACAACATGCAGTTCTGAGACATAGAAATAATTTAAGACTTGAGAAGAAATGTTTCAAAAAGCACAAAAAAAAAAAGAGATATAAGCTATTATTATTTTAAAGTACAATTTCCATCTGAAGTAGCAATATTTATGAGGTGAAGTCTCAGAGGAGAATAAGGAGTCACAGTTCAACCCCAGAAAAAGACAAAATGTTTTTTTCATTATAAAGACCACAGAGAAAAAAACGTGGACAAAAAGACGTGTGTATTTTCTCCAACTGTATCCACTGGTCTAATGGACAATGTTACTTCTTCCCAGGAACTTTGTTTCACTGGAACTACAGTCAAACTAAGTTATTTTTCCAGTTTTCAAGACATGAATAATCAGGAGAACACACTGGATTCTCTATCTGACTGAAGCCCTTCCACAGCTATCAGTGCAAATGAAACTACAGGGAGAATATGCACCTAGCATGATTTGGCCCTGAAATGGCACAAAGAGCCAACAGTTTGACCATGGCACAACCAGTGCAACTCTTTCCAACCAGGACAGTGTGTTAATGGCATACCTTTCATGAAGGAGTTTTGAAGTGCTTTCTAAAAATTCATTAACTGAGCCACTCAGCACTTAGCATGATTAGGTCAGATTGGAATAATTTCTTCAATACTGAAATACAACTTCCACAGTGACAGCATGGGGGAAATGTATGAGGCCTTATTCCTCTCTCAGTGATGGGAATTTCCAGTTGTGTTCTCCTGGAAATGACTCAGATATGGGGTCTGCTTCTGACCTTCCCCAGTGCCTCAGCTCTTGGTCTCTGCTCTCAGTTGTAGGCAAAGAGCTGGCATTTTTCCAGAAATTGTTTTCATTTCTCCTGGGGAAAAAACTCACGTGCCTAGACATTGATATCAACTGGTCACAGCCTCCACTTCATACTCCCTTTAAGAATTAGCACTTCTGTGCCTCCCACAAATACAAAGCTTATAAAGCTGGTGCTGAAAATCACTACCAGTGAGTTCCTCCTTGGGAAGCACTCAGAAAGCATTGACCTAATACAAACCTTATCTTCAAGAATTGATAGAATCATGACAGAAGATGACATATTTTCAAGTTTACAAACTTAGAATAAGTAAGATCTTGCTATCAGAAGTCATCCTGTTTTTTTGGTTTTTGTTTTGGGGTTGTTTGTTTGTTGCTTGTTGTTTTTGTTTGTTTGTATGTTTGGTTTGTTTTGTTGTTGTTGTTTGGTTTTTTTCTCTCCCTGAACAAGAGTTATGAAGATATACAGAGAAACTGCTGTAGTTTTGCTAAAATGCATGACTTGTTGCTTTTGCTGTGCAAGCTGATCAACAGCAAAATTCCTGGTCAAAAGGCTTAAATTCCAGTTCTGATATATATTATCCTGAAGGCAAAGCAGGGCTGGACAACATTTTCCTCCAGAAAGAGAGTTGTCTCGTTTGGTTGGTTTCAATTAACAACTTCCTTGAAACATGTTGACCTTTCTGGTGTAGTACACTTTCAAGTGAAATGCAGGATGCCAGTCTAATCCACTCAGAGCCAGAATAGTTTAACCAATATCCGTAGGGCACACATCCTGTGACTTGATTTAATCTTATGATCGGGGGAGTGTCACTTGATGTGTTAGGTGCTGAAGACTTACGAGGCCCTTGACCTTTTTCACAACTATAAGACTTCCTTGTTCTCAGAACAAAGAGACTGATGATGAAAAGTGGTGGTTTTTTTTTTTTTCATTTTGTTAATTAGAACACAAAGCAGATGAGAACTAGCAATGATTATACACCTAGAAAAACATATTTTAAAATTAAGGATTTTAAGAAGCCTCTTTTCAAAATCAACTTGGTGATGTTCCAGGAGCAAACAGTTAGTGATCTATGCTGCATTTCATTCAAGTAACGATATTTGCATAGCGAGCTGAGCATTTCCACAACTGGTATAGAGAACTGTTGGAAACCACTACTTGTCATAATTTCTGCTATTCAAAGTGGTGAACTGCTCTCCAGGAGTAATGTTTTTTCTGCCGCTACTTCAAATTGTAATGTTTATAGGGAAATAATATTAGCTTTTTATTTCATTCAGCCACTATAGCTGCTGAATTTCTTGCACTTTTCTAAGCCTTTCTTTTGGAATATCTGGTAAAATAAAAATAATGTGACCTTTGTAATGATTAATACACAACTCTCACCATCTATGTGACTCTGTAAAGCATTTTATTAAGCACGTATGTGCATATTTCTCTGCACAGGTACCTCCACATAAATGAAATATTTCAGCCATTGTTCAGAAATTGAGCCTAATTCCCAGAACTCTCCATGGCATCGAGTTCCCTCAGTGTAACACTCGCTTTGCCACCTGGAAATTGTAGAGGTATTGGGAAAGACAGAAAACAGAACAAAATCAAAAATGCCTTCTTTTCACATGTCTTGGTTTATTACTCTAGAATTCAAAGTAGATGCCTGAAAAAGCACTGTAGTATGGACCATCTCCAAAGACAGTGAGTGTCTTGGAAAACGCAGACCTTCTTCCAGGTTCCAGAATGGCTGGGACACAAAGTGTCAGTAAACAGAGTGTCAGAAACAGAGATGGAGAATCAGGGCCCTTCCCTCCTTCAAACTCTTGTAAAGACCGGGAATGTACATGTAGTTGTACATCTTTAGTCTGTTTCAGTTTCAATAGTTTGCCATGAGTGGTGTATTTTTAGCCTAGGAAATTAGGTTTATGGGATTACACCGTTAATTAGTCTATCAACCACTTTCAAGTAATATCAAGAGTCAGGTCATGTCTCCAAGGCCTTAATTGCTATTACAGGTTTGAACAATGTATGACCCACGGCAAACTCATGGATAGAACAAAGCTGAAGAAACCTATCCAGAAAGGCTGAGCTGCACAATTCTGGTATGGCAAAGCAAGAGGTAAAATCTGAATTACTTATTTTACTTTAAGATAGAGACTTTTAGCTACAAAGTTGACATTTTCAAATATCTATCAAACCTTTAATTCTGATGGAATGATTTCAAATACATTTTAATGGTCAAGGGTTTGTTTGGTTTTTTCACATTTATTTAGAAACACTGTTTCACTACTGATAAAAACACATAGTGATCTGAATTTGCTAATGAATCTTAAACATAAACGTAAATATTATTGGAAAAAGCTTCCAGTAAAAATCTACCTGTACAGCTGCTTTCTCATTTTAGTGGTTATCAGGTACATAAGAAATGTCACACTGTTTCCAGGCTACATTATAATACTGAGTCTGCTGGTAATAGACTTTGTAATGATTTACTCATTCACTCACTCACTCATTCATTCATTCATTCATTCATCTACTGAGATGAAGTAGTCATGTGGCTTGGACCTCACTTTGTTCTAGCAGCAGTATATAATTAAAGAAAGTTGTTCAGCTTTCTTAGGCACCTTTTGAGAAGTCTTTCAATTTCTGTATTATTTTGAGATCTCTACCTGCAATCTGGACTCCTGCTGATGTTAGGAGGCATTCGGTATTCTGAAAGACAATATAATATAGACTGAATTTTATTTTGTATATCCTCAAAAAGTGTAATCCTATTACTCCCAAAGGCCAATTTCAAATTTTGCATGGTTTGACCTAGAAAATAGTGATCTTTCTGTATACATAAGGAGGTTTTCTTACATTTGTGAGGCCTATATAACTGTATTTTGCATAGATATGTTTACCTTTGTCTGCTAATACATGTCTCATACTTTGTTTTTGACATTATTTTTGGCTATGTCTGGTCAGTGCCATGTAGGGATTTACACAAGAGTGAATCCCAGATCAGCATTGGCATAATTCTATAACCAGCACAGCATAAGTGCTAGTACAGTTATGTGGCTTCTGATTTGACACCTCGCTTGTGTGACAGTAGCTGGGGTATCTTCTCACATCCCAGCATAGCACAGTGTAAATATAAACCTTTCACTGATATATCTGTACCTAGGTTCAGAACAAAAACATTACCTGAACAATCTTAATAATAATAAAAATTAATAATATAAATAATAAAAATATTGAAAATATCCTGTTCAGAAAACAGATATGAAAATTGCATGCCAGAAATGAACTCACGCAATCCTTTGGCAAGTGTGAATGATCTTGTTAAGTAATCACTGCTGTTTCATAAGGTCTCTGCCCCACTCATTTTCTCACAAATAGACATCTAGGGAATTTCAGGGGACAGAGAGTGTTCATCGTAATCTAAATCTTCAGAGAATTTTGTTGTTAGATTTCAAGGCTCCATCGAACTGAGATTTTATAATTACACAATACAGATTAGATGGGGTTGGCAGTTTATTAGATAGGAAAAAGTATGCCCTTGCAAATATGAGGGTACTATGCTTCGGACTCTGCTTGGAGGTATGGCCCTTCATTAAAGGAGTTTAAACAGTTTTTTAAAGATAAATAGATATTCTTGCATTTTTCTCCCTTAAAAATAAACGAAAAACAACAACAAAAAAAATGAGCTATATTAGCTGAAATTAAAAACAAACAAACAAACAAAAACACAACATAGTCTGAGAAGAAAATTTTCATAGTAATTTTGGGAAAACTATAAAAAAAAAGAAAACCATGGAATCTTATGGTATAAAATTTTGAGCAGTATTACTGTGATGAAATCATGACTATTTGATCATATACAGGTAGAATTCTTGTCTTCTAAAAATGTTATCATAAATGGTTAACTACGGTATTAAAAAGTTTGCAAGTTATATGTGAGGTTGTGAAGAAATCATCCTAGTTTCTTACACTTTCTGGTATGTTTTGCGTAATAAGACTTTTTGTTCCGTTAATAGTTTTGCAGGAAGAAGTTGATTTATATGGGTTTTTTTTAGTGGTTTCCTCAAATGTTAGGCACATCATCATTCCAAGTCTCCCCACTGAGTGCTTGCTTGCTAGTATTGGAGACTTGCAACAAAACAGAGTTGCAACAACTAGAATTTGACCTTCAATACACAGATGCCCATATCCTTTGAGAGACATGCATTTAATATAAGTTTTTGTTATATATTTTTTTTTTCTTTTTCTCAGGTGGAAGCATTTCTTTTTGCTTATGGAAACTGTGTTTGACCTTTACAGTAGGAACTAATGAACCTGTGCTGGCCAGGGGCCAGAGCTCTTGGTCCAGCATGGAGGGCAGCTGCCAGGATGGCATCTTCCAGGCAAGGAAATTACATGATCACACTGCCACCTGTTTTCAAAGAGCTACATTGGTTGCTGGGTTGCTCGTTTGTCAGGTCACCTTGTTGTAGCACGGCCAAATCATGCTGGGTCCTGAGCTCACTGGCTTTCCAGCACCCTGGGTGCCTTGGGCAGAGCCTGCCTGAGGCTGGCCAAACAATTGACACTAGATGTAGGAAATCTGATGCAATCTCTTAAGAATAGTAACTTAAAAATGTCAGGAACCGGTTTTTTTTTTCCTCCCTTTACATGTAGATGTCAGCGACGACAAAGAGAAAGAGGCCAGTGATGCCAAGGAGAGTGTCAAGTAGTTGTACTAAAGCACAAACTGATTTCAGCAAGCTGCACATAGTTTCTGCTCATACAACAGCAATTTTTGACTGGGATTTACTGCACGAGATAAAAGAGAACCCTGTATCATGAGTGTGCTGAAACTAAACTCCCAGCACAGCTGATGTGCATGTCCGATGCATCTGGCTGGCTGGTTAGGAATGCCTTAGAAACACAATGCTTGGTTAGCCAAACCAACAGCATTTCCTATGAACTCATCTCCATGAGGCTGGGAACAAGCTCTGGCTTTTCTGTTCATGTCTTGTGATAGCTTTATCAGAAAACCAGCTGATGAAGAAAGAATGGGTCCTGGTTGGTGGTTTAAATATTAAAACTGTCCTTCTGATATCAAGCAAAAAAATCTTCTCTGAGTGGCTTTGAGAAAGTTGGTATTTGGAGTTTATGCTTGCTCAGAAGCAGATGCATCCAGAGCTGCATGGAGCAAGGTAAAAGTAATGTAATAGGAAGAAAAGATGGGTTGTGCAGTGGCTCTCCTACTTCGTAGTTTAGACCACTCATTGCACCACACAGTTACAAAGTGGAAAAATCTGAAGCTCTCGAGGTAAATCTACCCTTGGTCACATCTACATTGGGAACATGAGGAACTCCCCCAAAGCGCTGCACTAATACTGCAACAATGTGCAGTGCCGGTGGAATGCAGCTGGTGGAACAGAAAAGCTACAGCTGTGGTGCCAGCTGCACTTCATACTTTTTCTAACCCTGCACGAAGTTCAGCTATCAAGATTCTTCTTGCAATGTCAGTAGCTGCGCCTATTTGCAATATGCATTTACAGACACTTTTTCCTTTTCTGTTTGGTCAGAGCTCATAACCCTTCAAATGCAGGAAGGCTTCCCCAAACTGTCAGAAATAAGGCCACTTGACTTGAAGGGTTCCCCTCAAATGAAACATTTCACACTAAAGCAGAATGAAATAACACTGCTTGCACATTGCTGGCTTCCCCCATCCCCAGCACACATACACACTTTTTGACTCAGCAACCATGCTGAAAAAGATCCATTATTTGTGTAGCTCTAGAATTTAGAGTGAGACCCACAAAGGACTCAGGTTACATCCATGCGTGCACTGCGGGCAGACACAAGCAACCTCTGTCCACACTCTAAGCTCACAAAAAGCCCACGTGACTATAGTTTAGTGAGTCACTGAACCTCAGCTAACATGCTCTGCTGAGACGAACAAACAAATATTCTAACTGCAGGGTAAAACCTTTAAAAATGTGTTTACTGCTGCCACATTTCTTGGTATCCAATCAAGTGTTTATCAGCACTATTTTGTGGTAATGTCTAGAAACCCCTGGCTCCTGCTGTGTTAAGTAGAAAAAAAGAAAAGAGAAAGACGCAGTTCCTACCCTTCACAGTTTGTGTTCTAGCAAAAGGTAGAAACAACCAGAAGGTAGAAGGGATAAAATAAGCTGTTGAATTACTCCAGGGTCACCTTTGCTTTGAACAAAATGGTGCCTGCCTATCCCATCATCTTCCTGCATTTTCTTTGGGATGATGCAAAAGGAGTCTTTTCAGGATTTAAATCATACATAAAACATCTATGGGACTAGGCAAAGCAGTAAGAACAACATTCATTTTTTGGCCTTGGTAATTACGATTTATTCATTCTTACTTTAACCTACCCTTAGTGGAACTGGAAAGTAAAATTTAATGCATATGTGCACTTCCAAAACAGTAGAGCAGATTGTGGAAACTGCATCATCAAAGCTTTTCTGAAGCAGAGCTAGCCTTTCCCCTTTATGCCTTAGTCTCTTGTTACACATATGTTATGTTACATATTAACTGAAGTTGTGGATGATTATGGAAAGCTGCTATCCTCTGGGTCGAAAGAGTGGCTGTTTATGGGAGATGATGCCTGAAGCTGCTCATAGAGGGCATTACCACCCAGCGAGAGCAATTTTTTTTCCAATCCAATGGGTATTCTTGTGCTTACAAGCTAAATCCTCTTTGTAAATAAAGTGAATAGTGCTTTTGGATGTATAACTCTCAAAAACTAGAAAGGGCTGGGTAATTCCAAATGGGCGGTGCTCAATACTTCCTTGAAATGGGCCTGTTAGTGAGCTCCTTGAAAAGCCCCAGACAATAAAATCACAAGTCAATTTTAAAAGTCTCCACCTAATTGAATGTACATTTTATTACATCCTTTAAAATAAAAGCAACAGTAAATGATCATATGCTCTGAAGTTGCTTGGATATTACAGGAATAAGCCCCTGCATACTTATTATCAACACTTACTTCCCCAGTGCCCTCTAATCCTGAGCAGTCATCTGCTTTATTGCTCTCTTTTCAGAGCTCATGGCAGCATGGCACAATCACTCCACTTGCCTTCCAGACAGCTTGATACCAGTTGTTTTGGGATGTTGTCAATGAGGGAAGCATTCCTGTGTAATGACTTCAGGACTGAGTCTGAGGTAGATCCTTGCTCAGAAGGAAATCAGAGTCTTTGATTACATACCTAATTCTGTCTACAGATCTGTTATTTATCCCTCAATACTGAGTATTACATTGGTTTTAAAAATAATCCCCTGGACATAACTCTGAACAATCTGTTCAAAGCTTTTAAATTAGCTTTGCTTTGAGTAAGGCTGGTACTAAATGACCTCCAGAGGTCTCTTAAAAAAAAATATTCAGTGACCCTGTGTTGTTATCATGTGGCCCATGAACTTTTTGTAAACTTTCAGGCATGTTTGCACATTGTTGTGTATATGAATGACAAATCTAAAACTAAAACTAAAGCTGATCTTTGCCAATAAATCTACATGGCATAGAGCATCATTTCACAGACATACTGACTCCAGTCCCAAAGCATTAGAAATATTGCTTATGATCCAATCTGATCACGCGAGGATCCTTGAGATCTTATTGTACAGCTTACTATTCAAGGCACAATGGCCTAGAACAACTCTAGGCCTCCAAAAAGCAAGGACAAGCTGTTGCAACCATTGCAACCAAGGTTATCTTTTCTTCTGCACCTGTTGTCCAGTGGTGCAAATGCCACCCTTTTTTTCAGTCTTCCCTCTGTTCAGCCTGGAGAACTCCAAGTCCCACCAATATTTGGTCATGCTCTGCTTAACACAACAGGAACAAAAGGCACTTAGCACTTCACTTTTTGATACCTCATAGTGTTGGGCCCTGTGTTACATCATGTATTACATTACCTTATTGTCAGGAAGCACTTAAATTCCTGCTGATTTCAAGGAGTGTATATTCGTAACCAGTAAACAGAGATACACAAAGAGTTCGAATAAGCAGTTCCGTTTTCCCACAACCATGAAAAGACCTCATAATATAGATTTGTAAAGAATCCTGTCTACAGGTATTTACTACAGGTATTTGAAGATTATTTTACACATAATTTACAAAGAGCTTTGTTTTACTGGATTTTCATAGGAATCAAGAAACCTCACTGGATGCGGCATCCTGGTTTTAGCTAGGATCACAGAGGCTATGTCTCTAGCAGTTGACTAGCACAAAATATAGAATTAATCCCACCAAACTTTTGTCATCCAGAAGTTAGGCGTCTCATCTGTGTTACCCACTGAGGACTCCTTTACAGTTTGTGCAAAGAAGGTATCTTAACTAGGCAGAATAAATATTTGCCTGAAAGTATCCAGTTCTCTCCATTGACTACAGAGAAAGAATTGACTGTATGAGACAAATATCTGACATTTAATTCACTGGGAAATCACTTAAGTTTCTATGTGCGTTATCTGAATGTGCTCAAATGAAAAAATATGCGAAATAAGCTAAAGGAGATTTGGATATGTGAAAGGATTTATTTTTCAGTTTATTCAAATATTGAACTCTTTACATTAATCTGAGTTGAACGGCTATACTTTTGTCAATACACAGTGGAAAACAGCACTGCAGTTTCTGGAGTTATTGCTATTTTAGTAGACAGCAAGAGCTGAGCGTCCTCAATAACACTCAAGATAAGCCCTTTAAAGTAGTTATTTAAGACATAAGATTCAGGAGGTTTCTATGGAGATGGCTCTTTTTGTGTAGGTGTATCAAAATAAGCATTTGCATCAAAGGAGAGTTCTGGAAAACGGTTGTTACAAATTCCATGTTTTTTGATCCATAGCTTGTCATATAGTATAATATTATATCCCTGATCTTAATATTGAAGCCAGAAGAAGTAGTAGGATTTCACCAACTCTGCAAATCAGATCATGCAGATTAAATTCAGTCCCATGAAATCCTGCCTTACAGCAGAAATATCTTCACTCTACTTACATCCCAGAAAACAATCCAGAGCATGACCGATGCTGGCTCCTTTCAACATTGATGTTAGGTCCTTCCTTCCCGCTTTCTGCAGCTTTCTTTAGCAGGTACCATACAGCACTGATGTTTGCTCCAAGCCACCCCACTTAGTGAGACAGGTGTCCATGTCCTGTCCAAACTCTGTCACAATTTCTGCAAATTCCCTAAATCCTGCCTAATCCCAAAGTCATTGGGGCTTTGTAATGAAGCCAAGATGTGGTGGTGCCCCACACCCCTGCACCTGCATGATGAGGTGAAAGCATGGACATCCCTCAGCATCTCTGTCAGCATCTCAAAACTACAGCACCCATTTCCCTGATATAAATCCCAGCTATAAAAATGCAGAGTAGCCTGCTTGGGCAGATGTCCCATCTTGCTGACAAGCTGTCACAGAGGTGAGAACACTGGCAAGGGGAACTGTCTGACAGGGGTGCAGTGCCTGGCGGGTGCTGCTGTGGCTGTGTGACCTCCAGCACCAGGCACGGGTGAGGATGGAGCTCTGCAAGACACTCTCTTCTCCCATAGGCACCAAGTTCAGATGTTTCTTTCTCCCTATCAGTCACAGAGACTCTGCACTTTTTCTGACTGCATCTTTGGCTTTTTTACCTTGCATCTCTAAGATCCTCTGCTGCTTTTCTCACTTTAGAACTCACATCTTTGCAAAAGTGTAACCTGAAAATTCCCTCTGATTCTGAGTGCCTGCAAATGTGTTTGGGATGGTGTGACGCAGATGGGGGCACACTTGGGATTGAGGCATCTACTGGTTAAGCTCTTTAGGTCCATTCAGAAACTTAAATATTTGAACAGCTATCTCAATGAAGGGCAAGGGGTAACACCCCTCTGTTTTTCAGAAAAGAAAATGTTTTCAGGCTGCAATGTTTTTCTAAACCCTATTAACCATACTTCCTAGTGAAGTTAGATAGCCTGCAGATTAAAGTTCAAGAAAGTGTATTTGCTGAACCCATGAATATATGAACATACTTTAGGGTATTGATTTGCTGTCATCAGCTACTGAAAACCAGAAAAGCATTTTACTTTAAAAAAACAGAGGTTTAATAACTTGCTATACCTTTAGACCTCCTCCCTGAGTTAAAAATTAACCACTGTAGTTAACGAATGTCTATCAGCTAGCAGCAAGTTCACTCCAAATATTCAAATAGAATTGACATCTGATCCACAGCAATTTCAGCTCACGTGATTACAGACATCTACCAGATCAGATTCAGGTTCAACTTTCACTGTTCACTGCCACTAGGCTAAGATTTACTCTTGACCCAAATTTTTCAGCTGCTCACATAGAAAAGAAATGGATAGATTCAAATTCAAAACAGGACTATGTACCTATGGTATAAATAATATCTAAGAATTTGTGACATCAAAAAAGAAGTAGAAAATCTACATATCAAGACAAGCACATGAAGGATTTAAAGAAAAGCCCTAAATATTTTACATATACACAGATGTCACAGTAAACATACTCCAAAGAGCACTAAGGGAACTAGTTAATGGAATGTTCAAGAAGAACATCTTGTACATTTTACTGAAAGAACATTACATTGTCTGGAAGAACAGTTTGAAGGAATGATTAATACTATCACTGGCTTCTGTGAAGAATGATTGCGGGAGTCTAATTTGATTAACCAAAATGGCATACACTGTATCTAGATGGTATTAAAGATAGTATAAAGAAAAGAACGCTGTATATATGCATAAAAAGGGAGTATTAATTACCAGTTAAAATACATATTAAAATGGATAAGAAGCACTTGAAATGCATCAATTTTTTTTTTTTTAATAGCTAAGGTTTTTTGGGTTGTACAATAATCATTAAATGAAGTTACATAGTAATACATGGAATGTCTGTTTCTTTCATATACCAAATCAGAGCTGTAGAGATTATTGCAATAACTATAACATGTTTTCTAGTGTGAAATAAATAAGCCTTAAGAGTCCCATTATTTCATGTCTCTGTGTGGGGATTTATGCACATCCTTCTCAGCACCATTAGCAGAGATAAAACTTATGTATGCAAATCCTAAGATAGCACATGGAGAATAGACTGGTAAATTTTGCAGAATAGCTATTACCCTGAAATTATAGGGAAAACACAAAAAGGAACTCTCTGGTAAGAAATTAAGTATTCTGGGCTTGATATTTATGCCCAGAGCACAGCAGATGGGAAAAAGTATAAATTGTAAGATTAAGATGTAAAATAGTACAATAGAGAATGTTTGTCCCTGTACTCCTGTCATGGGCTGGCAATGCCAGAGGGCATTGCAGATATTAACTGAAAGCATGTTAATCTGAAGGTGTGCTGAGTGGGAACAAAGAGCTGTATTCAGAAGATGTGCCATAGGTACCTGATTCAGTAGCTGGAGTTGCTCTGGGATTTAAGGTCAGGAGGGTGATGAGTGAACCAAGCTCTTGACCAGGGCTGGCACACCCCAGTTTCCTGCAGAAGCAATGGAGAGGCACAAGTATAGTAAAATTAGGTAACCCAACTCCTCCTTATATATTGCAGGATATAGTTTTAGTCTGTGGAAAGTTATGTTACAGAAAATATTAGAGGAATAAAGATAAATGTGCTAAGCACCCCCATCTCTGTATAGTCTGTTCCCCAGAGTAGTTCATGAAGCTCAGGATTCCCAGTACCACTCTGGGCTTGGGGCACATGTTGCTTTGCTTGTGCAGTCTCTCCCACTGCTAGGCTTTGCTGTTTATGGGTAACCACTTAGCAGAGCCCCTCTATACCTCTTTTTTCATTTCTCATTGCCCCTTACTCTGGAGTTGAGCAATGGCTAAGATCTTTTACCTTATTTTTGCTTTTAGGATAGCTTTACATTCAAGATCTCACCTTGCCTGTGAATCAAACTGTGCATGCCGTTCTTTTGTGTACGCCTTAGATTTTTTTCCAAGAGATGATGGGACACATTTTATTCACCTGCAACTGTACACAGAGCTGGGCAAATACTGCATGTGTCTTTCTGGATGACAAGACAATAGTTGATGCCAGAAAGCATCTCTGACACCTTCTCCTTTATTAATTATGGTTTTATGTAATTAATGTAAATAATGTTGATTTAGTATATCATGTAATTGTAGTACGTTGTTAATTGTATCATCTGGAGAGTTACTGAATATGAAAAAAGATGGTGACTTTGTTTTCCTGATCAACCAAATGATTTTAAACAATATATGTTTAGACAACCTCTGATTTAGGGACGGTGGGAATGTTGTTGATGTCAAGTTAGTTTCCTGGAAGTTCCTGTTCTGCTGTGAAAATTAAAGCCGAGGAACCACAATAGCCCTACTAGATTTTCTATCATTATATCTGTAACAGAATTAATCTTGTAATAGACTATAGGGCACATTGACAGGTACCAGAGCTCAGTTGTACCGGGAATGGTGCAAAAAAATGACAAAAGGAAACTCCTTGTTCCTGAGCTGCTAAATAAATATCCTGATATGCAACACAGCTAAGCGGAGCAGTTAACAGTTTCAGTAACTATTCATCCCTCTAGTATATAACATTAATTAATATTTATTTTAAAAGTAATAATTTTATTTGGCAAGTGCCAATGGTCTTTCCAGTTTTTCTTTAGCAAGAATAATTTCAAAGTTCAGATAATATCTACTTCCCTACTGCTTCTGTTAATGGAGAGTGCGCCTACTATCGTTTTGAGTTACGAAATTTAATTGCCCAGAGTGGCAGATACTTATTTTCAACAGCTGCTGAACAAACTCTTTAAAACGCTATAATTGTATATACAAGAATATTTAATGTATGCCTTGTGGCATTAAAAATGTAAGTGTATGTGAGAGAGAAAAATCTCATGGGCCTTCTGAAACATCTTCATTTGGGGAGGGACACATCTTGTGCTTTATTCTGTTCTCCCATTTATTATAGACAGAAGTACTTCATTTACATGGACTTTTCCTCATTTGCACAAGTAGCAGTGAAAGACGTCTTCAACTCTTCCTTTCATGGGCTTCTTTTTCAATGAACATGAACACCTGAATACCACGCCTTCTTTAGTAGTCACTGTGTAGTGTTTGTTTGTGTGAGAATCACTATGTATTTTCTCCCTAGAAATATTTTCATCTCATAGTTTGTAGTTCTACAGACAAATGAACTTTTTTCTCTTACAAGAGATACAGCCTAATATCTGCTACCACAGACTTACTTGATATCCCATCATATGTTGTGCAAGTGACCTATTTGAATAGGTTTTTGACTACAGCAGACAAATACTATGATAAAATCTTCACAATAAGGCATACAGAAATTATCTACTGCAGTAGATAATGCATTGATTTCTGGGTGGTGGCTAGGGATTGCAGCACTTACTCTCCTCCATAATTCCCAGAGGGCTCCCAAAGTTGATGGCTCCCATCAGTCTGGCTGAGGTTCACTATAAGCTGAAGAAAAATCCAGCAAAGCTTAGCATGAAATAGCTGTGGGCAGAAAATAGTACAGTAGCAAATAAAGGTTTTAACCATTTGACTATTAGGTAAATCAATCAAAAAGTTTGTACTACCATTAGCAATCTGGACTAAGAAGCAGTTTGCACTAAATATCAGGAGCTGAAAACTGAGACATGACTTGTGGTACTCCACAGACGAAAGAACTGAGACCTTTTGCCCTGGAGGGATAGATATACGAAAGAAAAGTAGTTATCTGATATCAAAGAGTACTGTCTAGATTACAGCAGCAAGATAAAGCTGCTGAAGTGCTGAAACTCTCTGAATTAAAAAAAAAAAAAAAGGCGTTTGGCCTACTCTGTGGGGGCATGCCTTTTCCATTATACAGTTCACAGAGTTATAGTTTAGCTACCTAGGCATGCCCTCTTTTCAGTGATAGAGTCAGTGACTTTCCTAACCTAGGTCATATAAATGCTGCCAGGGGATCCATTAAGTGCACAGTGTAATTCCCAACGTTCCCAGAGAAGAACTGTTTTTTTTCCTTAGCTGTATATTTGCTGTCGATGAACTTCGGCATTGAGGGACTTCGAGGATAACAGCTCTAAAATTAACTCAAAGGTTCAACAGAGAGCCAAGTAAAGATTTCTTGCTTAGTAGAAGTTCTGAAAATAGAAAGAGATGTCTTAAACAGGGTGTTTTCGCTGATCAGCAACCACAGGTTTCCTGTCCCCTTCCGCTTTGAAGAATCCTGATAGAAAAGAAATCATCCAGATGAGCTTGTGAAAAAAAAAACAAACCAAACCAAACCAAAACAAAAAAAACCAAAACAACAAAGCAAACAAACTCAGCGATAAAAATTTAATTGGAAGAAGTTTTTCTCTTCCACCCTTTATAAAAATCCCTAGGTATTTACATATAACACTCTCTGACTCTTGGGACTCAGTAAGTCGTCTGTTTTTAGGATGTGCTGGAATGGTCAGAACAAGACAAGTGGTGCACGGGGGTACATTTACATGTCATTGTCACGTCTGAGCTGCTCTCTGGGGACCTTGTAGAGCAAGCAGCATTTTGCTTGAAACAGTATGGTAGCTTTACAAGATTAATATGGAAATACAGGTTCAAAATGTTTTCTGTCATTGGGAATGTACAGGAATTACTTAGCTGCTACCAAGGGATTGCAGATGAGTTTCAGGGCAATTGAACACTGAATTTCCTAGTGTATCACAATTACAAAAACAAATGTACTGTTAGTGAGAGAGCTTTTAAAATATTATTAATTACTTCATCAAAGGTTTAATGCTTCTATTGGTGAGGATCATGCCTTTTCTCCCCCTTTTCCAGCAACCATCATTACATTTCCTTTAGTCTTCCAGCTCTTGTATTTGGATATTTATTGTACTGATTTTTCAAGCTTGAGGTTATAAAATACCCTCTGGGGTGAGGAAATGAGTGGAGGTAGGTAAGTGCAGAATTAGAAAGATGGTATTTCTTACATAATGCTCCGGTTAAAACAATTTTACTGAGCTGGAAATCAGACATTTCAATTCCCAGATCTTCCATTGATGCCTACAAATAAATCTCTCCTTCTCAACCACTTCTGCTTAATTGAGATCTCTTACCCTACATGAAGGAAAATATTATTATGCACCCATGTTGTAAGTAAGATAAGTGAGAAATTGCAAAAGCATGCTGTCAAAACTGGGAAGAGACCCATCAGCACCAGGTTGCTTTGCAGTGGGTTGAGGTACATGCACACACTCAGTTGGCTCAGCTCCACTTGAAAATGGTAAAGTTATCTCCTCAAAACACATCAACTAGGTTTCTTGTGGTAATGTAAGTATTCCTTCATGGAGGTCCTGGACTTAGACAAACTTACTAGATTTGAGTGTTGTTTGAAAGAATTGGCCTAGAGTTGCTGAATTTTCTGAAGGAATACAGAAAATGTTTGCGGTAACATCTGATACCTCTGTTCCTCTAAGCAACTAGGATCTCAAGTGCTTCTACTCACATGGGGAACAAACACATTTCCACTACAATTTGGCAACTTATCAGAGTATCTTGTATATTCTGTAAACATCCCTAGAAAGCTCTTTTCCTTAATTAGAAAAGGAAACAGCATTTCAGCACATGTTTAGCTTATACTGCACATGTTTAGCTTATACCCACTTGTGGTAGAGAAGGCAATACAGAATGTTTTTTATGGTTTAAACTTGGATCAATTTCTATACAATTCTTTCATGCAAATTTACAGATTTTGAATGGGTTCCTAACCCTTATTTTTTACTTTATTTCTCCCTACTCGTTATTAACTGCTGGTTTATCATGATTGTCATAACTTCCGCCTTGAATGGTCCATCTACATTTCAGATTAATAGTATGGTAATCAAACGATTAAGGCTGGATAAAAACTGGAATGCAGTTGAACCAAAATACTACATATTGTATAAAACTTCAAAGACTTTGTCATCTTGAAATTCAAATACAGTTCTAGGTCGTATTTCATAAATCACCTCTAGCAACAGAAGGGGTCAAGCCAACCTGCACTTTTTGCAGGAAATCTTCCAGAGAAAAGGGAATCTCCTTTCTTCTCTCCTGGAACCAGCAGCTCCATTTGACTCCACTGGTAGAGACAAATCACTCTAATCCTTGTAGGATTTCCACCTGCTTGCAGTTAGCTGGTTTTGCACAGGTTCCCTTGCAACTGTCAGATGGCAGTAGCTTTCAGTTGTCACTCCTGGTCTGGTTCATATTCCAAACACCAGGCAAAAAGAGAAGTTAAAGACGGCATAGCCCTTCAGCCCTTAACATAAATTCAGTTTTGCAAAAAAACAAAGACCCTAGCATAAAAGATAAGTGGGAGTTATTTTAGTTGTAGGGTGTGAGCTCGAGGTCTCCTCCAGGGACTCATTCCAGGCTCTGGGTTCTGGGCAGCAGGATCTGTTGTATAACTATGTCATCATCAGCTGAGCTTTGGTATTTTGTTTTCCAGAACTACTAGTGCAATAATAATAAGCCCAGTAGTAATCTTTGCAAAATCCCTTCTCATTGCCTACCATATTGAAGTAGAATGAAAACAAATTCGCAGCAGGCATCTAGAAAATTAGATATTAACTTTCAAAAGTGCATGCTAGTTTGCCCTATAATAGCTGGGAAGCAAGAACATTATGTTTCAGCACTGAACCTTTTCGTGTAATCAAAATATTCTCTCACTATAGCCTGGTTCACATCTGCTGTGGGCTTTAATGTTGGTAACAATACTTGTGATTGCAGTAATATAAATGTAGTCAGAGAAGAGAAAGGGAAAAGCCCTCTTATTTGTATTCAGAACTCTGACAATGGAGTTAATCCTACTGCAATTACTGAGGAAAAAAAAAGAACAAATCTGATAAAAGAAAATTAATGTGATAAAAACCACTCCTTTACATTTAATTAATGTCAAGTATGTGAAAGAAACCCACATGAGCAAAGAAGTGAATGACTGTGACAGAAAATTTGGCTCAAAATCAGGATCTTGATAAAGACTGTTATTATAGAAATAACATAGTTGACCACAGAGAAAACCAAAAGAAAGAACACTCCCTTTGACTATAAGGGAATTTAGGGTGAATTAGATAGCTCTGGCTGTTATTAAAGTGACCACGGGTTACAGGCTAGAGGTAGCAACGTTACTGGAAGGGAAGTTGCAGAATAGCAGAGTTGATCCTCTGCCCAATGCCTGCGAGTTCACACATTTCAGCAGGCAGTGCTGATGGGGCAGAGCTGCTCCAGCCTCTTTGCTTTCTCCTTCCCAATAAACCTGACAGAAGACAGCAAATCATTTCCCTGAAAGAAGTAAAAAAGAAGGTGTGCCCACTTACTCTGGTTTCGTCAAAGGGGCACCTGTCCATTTTATCCCATGTTTTCAATTTCCTGTTTTAATGTGAGCATTTTGATGGGCTCCTTTTCTTTCTTTCGCTGCTGCCTGACATGAAGCTTTATTGCTTTATCTTTTTTTATCTGTGGTTTGAACTCATGTCTGTCAGCTTCTCAGTAACTTGCACATGAACTTTCTTTCCTGGATTTGCTCCTTCCTGTAACTCTTGTTGTCACATGACCTTTTGTCCATCCTCCTTTCTATAGTTTCTTATTACTCATTATGTTCTTTTTTGTTTGTTTTGTTTTGTTTTGTTTTGTTTTGTTTTGTTTTGTTTTGTTTTGTTTTTTCCTGGCTACTAGTGTCACCGGCCTTCCTGAGTGGGTTTCATTTCCCCTAAGTTATTTACACATTAGATGTCTGCACCTGAACTGCTCACCCAGGCTGCCTTTGGCAGCTCTTCACAGGAATAGACAGTTGTACAGTGACTCATCTGACTTGTTTTAGATCGCTCCATTGGGATGAGATGCACTCTAGAAATGCCCATATATCTTACTGAAATTAATAGGGAGTTATACAAATAGGTCAGTTGAAGTTGTTGACATTGCAGCTGTGTAAAATGAGGTGAGAAAAATGCCTCAGGTATGTTTCATTGGAAGGTAGGATAGAGGAAGCATACAGCAAGAATTTATTCAAGACTTCTTACAAATAAATCTGAAGTCAATTTCTGAGGATAACTTAAGAATTCAAACAAACTTTACATAGTACCTGATTTTTTTACAAACATAAGTGTATTATGTTCAGACTATTAAATAATGCTAAGAATGATTCAGAAGCATCTGCTTTCCTTATATGCTGGTCATGCTGGTTTGTTTCTTGCTGCCCATAAAACACATGCTTTTAATCTTAATGGCTGATAAATATTGTGATTTAGCAGAAACTATATGGTATATTGTTAAAATAAGACAAAATAATTTGTAGATGGTGGAACTTAATTCGTATATATTATGAAACTATCTCCACTCCTGTGCAATAGGATGTTGAAATTATGAACTGTCTGAAAACTACCTCAGGATGTTCCTTTTTATGCCTGTGAATATTTTACAACACATCTTTTTGTTAAATTACATTGTTTAATAATAAAACAGTTTTGAGTTTTAAGTAAGTCTCCTAAGTCAGACATGTCAAACCATTTGGTTGTGCTGTTTTTCACTATACATAAGGTTATGTGATAATGGATTTTACACAACATAATAATGTTTTACAGTTTCTCAAATCACTGAGAGTATAGCACTGTTTACTTCATAGCTTTGTTGGTCATCTGAGTATTAGTTAGTTCTGCAAATACAAAGATGCACAGTTAATACATTATAAATGCATCTTCCTGCCTATTGCATCTTCCTGCCCTATCGCTGTGGGCTCTTCAGTACTTCTTGCTGGTGAGGCCAGTGCTGAGATCTTTCTACTTTACCCAACTCACCACACTGAAAAGATCTTTGTAGTCTTTGTGGTTCATCCATTGGACTCAACTCCCTTTTATTTCTCATAGTGGCTTATGCTTCACTGGTACATCTAATCGGTGCCTTGTCTTGAGATGTCCACATAGTTCATCCATTTCTTACGTGAACATTCTTTTCTTCTGTTTACTCGTTCTTATCCTTGTTGCTTCACCAGTAATTCCATATCCAGTTTTCTCTTCATTAATGTTTCTGTCATCCTTTTGCACTGTCTCCCAAGCAAATTACTTCACCTGGGACTCCTCTTCTGATGGGGCCTGCAGATCCCCTCTCCCACAAATTGTTTCTGAATACAAGCTTTTGCCAATATGGCTGCAAAATTCAACTAATTAAAAATTGCTTTATAAAACTGCAGGAAAGGGTTTGTTGTAAACTCACAATACAGAAAAAACAAAAACGAATGAAGTGTGAAATATATCTCACATATATTTTTGCCTTTTTTTCCCACCCTCACTATGTTGATTTTTCTATAATGATAAATATCCACATGATGTGTTTGGAAAGCCTAACACAAATTTTGTGTTATTGAAGTACTGAAGATTATAAGACATGTACAGGTACAACCTATGAGCATTAATCCCAATTATGGTACAAAATTTACTACAGCACCATATCCACAAAACAAATATTTTTGAAAGGTTTCATCTTTTTTATCTTGAGTGCTTCTATAAACTCTGTTATTGTTGCATCTCCTAATTATACCTCATAATTTATAGTATATTTGTCTTCCTAATCCCAATGTAATGCAAATACGTGCTATTGTTCCCATTTATCAAGAGGAGAACAAAAGAACAGAGAAACCAAGATCCAATAAAGAACACTGGCATCCAAATCAAAGCACAGATTATTAAAAACAAACTCAAATCCACATTCAATAAAATTTACTCACTATAAACTTCATAGTAACTGACTGCACACTGCAATTGTGTCAAAAAAAACTCAAAATAAGGATTATTTCTAGATTTATTTCTCAGAATAGAATACATAGTATCTGATTCAAGACATCTGTTACCCAAGAGCCACCATGCAACAGTGGACAGAGGATACTCAAATTTCATACCCTTGTCAGTGTGAAAAAACTCACAATAACAGTAATGAACAAACATAACATAAAAGTCTCATCACACCTATGTAATATTTACAGCTAAAGAATAAAATTTCATTGAACTGAGGAAACTAGTTAAAAGGAATAGCTAGCTAAAAGGATAAAATTCTTATATTTTTAAGCCACCTTAGAAACTCAGAGAATATGTGCTATTCATAACAAGTACTAATGAAAGGACAGTGCTCTTCAGTTTTTCGTCTTTAAATTAATGATTGAACAACAGAGGACAGGCAACTATTAGAAGAGTAGAAAATAGTCCCTCAGAAGAGGAAAAAGAGGAAAGTATTTCAAACATCTTGGAAGGAAAGAACTGTGCTAAAGGCAGGGTTCATTGGTCAAGAGGACTGTAGGAAATGAAGAGTTTAGCACAAGTCTATAGATGAATTTTTTGGGTTTTTTTCTTGCATTAGTAGTCATAATAGGAAAGATTAAGGAACTACCTATACTGCAGATTTTCTTTATAGATAAGAAACTTGAGGCCTGTATTAGTGTGAACTGATAATAAAGAGAGTAATACCTAGCAATTTGATACCAAAATAATGGAAAGTGGCAAATGAGCAATCAGCTGTTCAAAAGGGCTCTTCCGTGCTTAAGCAGATCAGTAAGTCTGATGTGCTTATCAGGAAAACTGCTAGAAATTATAATAACAAAAATTTGGTAGACAAAAGGGTGAAGATAGTATATGAGGCAAGAATTAGAACAACACTTGTAGAATAAAGCCATGCTTCACAAAACTGAGGCAATTCTTTGAAGGAGCCATGGATTATTTAAATAATGTTTTTTCAATGTTATGAATATGAATTTTCAAAAAGAGATAAATAACATTAATGAAACAGAATTGTCATGAGGTAAAAGGGTGAAACCTCTCCCAGATTACTTGGTGAAAGATAAGAAACAAAGGTTAGAATGGATAATAATTTTTCACAGCACGGAGCCATCAGCACTCCAGGAATTTGGATTCATAAATGCTGTGGAAAGGTGGGGAGCTGAGAGGTGATTTTTTGTGTAATGATATAAAATTAATCAGGATAGTAAAAGCATAAGCTGGATGTGAGGAGTGACAGGACAGTCTCATGATACTGAGCAATGAAATGACAGATAAAATCAATGTCAACAAACTGAAAGCCATGCACTGAGAAAAAAATAACCTTCACTGTTCATACACAGTGATGGACTTTAAATTAGCTGTTACTACTCTTGAAAGCAACCTTCAAGTCCCTGCAAATATCAGTGAAATGTTCAGTTTCCATGTCTTCTGCAAGAAAAAAGGACAATTAAAGAAGCAATTAAAAAATTCAGATAGATGTGTAAAACCATTGTGCAGCCATATCTGAGCAATAAGTATGGTTCTGGGTAATCCATTTCTAAAATGCTGAAATGGAACTAGAGAACACAAAGAGGGGTAAAAAGGGTGAACTGTGCTGCAGAACAATTTCTAAACAAGTGGAGATTAAATAAATAAGGATGGAAAAGGAGATGGAGGAGAACTAATGAAGCCTATAAAACAAAAAAGTGTGGAAAAATGAGTAAAAAAAAATATTCAGTGTTTCTTATAGCATAAGAATTAAGGCGGCAACCAGTGCATTTATTGGGTACCAGACTTGAAAAACAAATCTTCATTTATTGAATTGTGGCTACAGCTTCTTACTTGGGAAGTCCCAAAGTTGCTGAACTGCAGTGGCTGGGATACTATATCAGAAAAAGGATCATTTGACTGTATCTATTTCCTATATACTTGCCTTAACAATCTATTAGGGTACATTTATTCTTGGAAACTAAACAGAGCCAGAGCAGAGACCCAAATCCAGAGACTTTTGCTATTCTGACAGTTGTGCTACGCCATTTGTCTACAAGACCAAAAAACTTGCCGTGGCTTCTTTTATTCACCGTTAGAGATGTGGCCTCAGTGACCACAGTGAGAGTGGCCAGCGCAGGTGTTTGGGCTTGGTAGGGCAATAATTTGCTTCTAACATTGACTGTTCTTTCTTTGCTTTGTACAAGTATTCAAACATCTTGGAGCTAGTTAAATATTTTACCTCTTTAAAATCCGTTACTTCTTTTCAACTGCATCATGTATGAGTGCTTTGTACAAAGTATGAGATAATTTCCCCTTCTGAAGGTTTTCATTTTAGCTCTAAAAGACGTGCCTAGTAAATCCTCTGCTTGCTTATTTTTCTGGAGTATGGCTAGACATCTCAATCATGTATGTACAGGGTATGCATTACGGTGTAAAGGAAGCAAGATTTGTTCAGAGATAATTTGTTTGGTTCAAATCCAAACTACCACAATTTGAGCTCATCAGCCCAGAAACAAAACTAACTGCAGATCTCTCACGTGCGTTTTGTTCCATTACCACCCAAGAACTAGGGTAGCTCTAGAAATAGAAAGAAAACAAATGTTTGTTCCCATGTTATTGTTACAATAAAACAAAAGGTTCCAATCTCTGGAGGAATTTTGAAAGCTATAACATTTCATGTTCTACATACTTGCTACAGATGAAAAAGTGTTTTTCTGAAGAAGCTTTTCATATTGTTACGACAGTAATTTCCACTTGTTGGACTACCCCTTGTAATTTCTCAAGGGACACTGTGTACATCTATCATCATACTTCCAATCAACCCATTTATAAATTTTCCTGCTTAAGAGTGCTCCACAGCTCTCTCACAAACCATCATGGTTTCAGACCACAGCTTGAGAACCTCTGATTGGATAACTTAATTTTATTTTTCCTGCTAATGCCTTTACTTCAGGCTAATCCTAGGATCAGTGTACTGAGTTAACAACCATTCACAAGTCTCAACATTGAAGCTGTTCATAGAACTGTGTTCATCAGATGCAGAGCAGGCAGATCATTCAGGGAGGGTCTCTAGACAGCAAATCACATCTTACAGCTTGGTTTAGGTGCAAAATCAGTGTGGGCTGAGGAGCTGAATGATTGCAGACGTACAACACATCTGGATGTACATACCCCTTTGGAGGTTGAAAGCTATTGTCTCTCCAGCCTTTCTTGTCATTGCCCAAATGTCACCTACCTATACTTACTATTTCCCCGATAAGGATTATTTTTTATCACAAGCCTATTTCTCCTATAATGGTGTTATTATCCTGAGGCATTAAAAAAAATTTCTTTTTGGTTCCATATATATTGTTACATACATATATATTTTTTAAATAGAGACTAAACATATCTCTAACTGAAATCAGATGATTTAACAGATGCTTAATAGTGATGAAGAAACACGACAAGAAGTAAACCTTTCGCCTTAAACCTTTAATGATAAGCTTATTTGAAGTGCATTTATTTTCTTAAAAACAAGAGCATTTTAAAGATGCTCTTGATGCAAGTGATTTTGCCAGGAACCATTTGTATGCTTTCAGACAACAATGGTGACTGTGTAGCAATGATAAGAAATGAAACAAGTATGAGGAGTGAGAATGCAATCACAAATATTTAGATGATCATGTAACCATGTACTACTGAATTCATTCTCAGAGTAGTCATCTGAGTACACACTGAACTGAACAAGAACACTCCCTTTAAGACATTATTAAGAGGCTTTAACGATAACATAAATAACAAAGTGTTTGGATATGCCTTTAACAGAGAGGAGATAAGCTGAGATAAGAAAGGAATTGGAAGAATTTTGTCTAGGGACAAGAAGTATTATTCTCAGAGCCCAGTATTATACATGTGATTAGGGCTACATTGTTAGAATAACATGAAGGTTTTTGGTAGGTCTACACTGTGGTGTTACTGTTACATAAATTATAGCCATTGCTCCAGGTGAATCTAGGAATCTGACTTCGACACAATTCTGATCTAATTAATACTTCTAATGAAGCAAATTCATTTCTAGTGAACCATGACATTCACTTCCGTGCTCATAACTATTTATCTTTTAGGCACTAACCCTGATGAGATTCTCACATGCACAAGCATGGTTCTGACACACAAGTGGGTATTTCCCCGAGACTTGCCCCAGCTCTGTGGCTATGGGGCTGGGTCCGGGCTGTGTGAGTAGGATGGAATTGATACGTCCTGAATGTGTACATTGGTCAAATAAAAAAGAAGTTAAGAAGTACTTTCTGTTCATAAAAAACTTTTTGCGTTCTTTGGAATAAAGGATTTACTGTGAATAGTCCATATCTGAGTTGTCTTTCTTGGCCAGCTCAGGCTTATAAATCACACAATACTACTTCTGATCTGATGTTGTGTGAGGTGTTTTCAGAACTAAGGATCACAGTCACTTAACTGTTCCTTTATCACAAATATGTGGAAATGGGATCATTTCCAGGGATCATAAGGTACTCTCAAAATAGCTGTGAAAATAGCTGAAAAAAATACTTTAAAAATAAAAAAATCCATGAATAAAAGAGAGTCTGCACAGTTGTGTAACAGTTCCACACCAGTGAATGGGCCTAACATAGACAGGACTGATGCTTGCATGGTCATGACCAGTTGAGCTTTAACACTAATGATCTGTGAGGATGGCAGATGTGATAGTGTGGGAGAAACCTTCCTGAGAATCTGTGTAGGTGCTCTGGTGGCTAGTCCCAGCTATGTCGCTTGTGGCAGCTATCCCTCTCCTACATAGGTCGTTTAAATTGTTTTGGTCAACAAAACTACAGGCACCTCAGTGGCAGTGCATCGTGTCATAAACTCCAGTTGGAAACTTATGACAAGCACTCACTAGCTCCTCTCTGCTTTTCTTACTGAAAACCAGATAAAATATACCCATGACATGTTCCATAAGAGAACCCTTAAGGGCATGTCTACAACAAACTCTCTCTGAAACTAGAAACAGTGTGAGAATAGTGAGAAGAAAGTGGCAATGATGGCCAGATTATTGACTAAAAACTCTAGCATAGAATGAAAAGTTGAAGCACCTGGTGATGCTTAACCTGGGATAACTGGTGAGAAAGGGTCAGCTTCAAATATATAAAAAACTTGTAGAAAATCAAGGAATAAATTGGAGAATAAATTTTGCCAAGCCTACCTTTTCAAGGACAAGAAAAAAATAGGCTTAAAATGAATCAATGTTTAGGATATTAGGAACTGTTAAATGGTGTAGTATATTGCTCAGGGAAGTTATGACATGTCCATCACTGGAGAGTTTTCAGAACAGACTAGAAAAACATATTTCAGGAATTATTTGGGCAGAGCTGATCCTGCCTTTGGGCAGAGTGATGAGCTGGATGACCTCTTGAGGTCTTTTCTGGTCTTATTTTTCATGATTTTATGACCATGGCAGTCTGCCCAGTCTGATGTGTTTGGGTGCAAGACCTTGCTAAAATGATCGTGCTGCATTTCAAGGCTAAAATGTTCTCTTCACCGAATTAGTGAACACACTTAGTGGTACCTTGGGACTCCCTGTACCAGACTCCAATATGACCTGCAGATCTGCTGTTTAGCGTTGAATAACCACCTTAGACACTCCAAAGATACACTCTGAAAAGCAGGTTGGGTACGGCTTCTATTGAGAACACCTTTGTGCTCAGGGGTCAGCTAGGGAGACAGCTCTGCTAGCCACTGTCAAACACCAGTTGTGAGGGAGTCACACAAAGTGTCACTTGTCTGTTGCACATTCTTTCCATGATCTGGTGCATGTGACTGCTTGATTCGGTCTGCGACAGCCAGTATTGCATGGGGTGCAAGCAGCTGTAATAGGCTGTCCTCAGAATCTCCTTTTGGCCCTTTCTGTCAGGACTTGTGCTTTAGAGGTTATACACCTAGGTGCTGAGTGTTATTGACACATGGCTCTCTGCTTGCAGACCACAATCTGCTGTTCTCTATTATAAGGGTCAGCTTTCCAACCTCGCCACTTTTACTTTGATAAGTAGCTAGTGTTGCTGTTCTATTTCTGCTCTACAGGGAATTCCTAGGGAATACTGCAAATACTGTAGTGATATGGCATAGTGTCAGCTGAAGTGTGCGAGAAGGTAGAATATATTGCTTTGCAGGATAGAGAAAATTGGGTCATACCAAACCTAGTAGGTATCTCAGCCATTCTTTATTTAGTATAACTGCAGAAAGCCATTGATCTCTTACAGAAGAGACAGCTGAAACACAGGCTACATGCACAGCCAGTGTACAAGCAGAGCCGTGGGTCCAGGGCCTGCCAGAGGTCCTCAAACCATGAGGTTGGAGAATAGACAGCACTGCAGGACTCCCAGTCTCTCAAATTCCCTCTACAAAAGCATCCTCTGGTTTCATACAGCACACCAGCTCTGGCTAGCAATAGCTATCTGTGAAACATAGTGGCTGAATCATAAATGCCCCACTGGCTCTCAAACTACACACTTGTGAGCACTTCAGCCATAGTTCCTATGCTCAGGGCAGATGGAGCAGCCAACAGTGCAGATGTCCTTGTCCAAGGACAGTTAGATCATTCAACTCCCCAACCCCCCAGTCTTCTGGTGAAGCAAAGATCACAGGTTTTCTTGAGATCTGGCAGCAGAGCTAGCAATGCCCAACATTGCTCTGCAATGCACTGGCTTTGACAAGAATTTAGGAGCAACACACTTGTTTTACATTATTATAGTAACTTGTCTAACTTACACCAAGAGAGAAATTCAGCATGAGGATTTCAAAGCACTATGTGATGCAGAACCTGTGTTGTCCTAGGGGACTACCTGTGAGGAGAGGCAGTAAGAGTAATGCTGGTATTCATCTGATGAAACACAGGACCTTGGATCATGAGACATCTTGACTCTCTCAGGAAAAATGAGAAGACTCATGCATGAGACTCTCAAATCTTTCAAAAGTTACCTAATAGTATTCTAGTGAAACAACATTCAGCTGTTATTGTGAATTTCAAAGCACAAAGCTTTTGTCTTCGATCTGTAGTTCATTTAAAGCCACTGAATTGTGATTTCTACACGAACTGGATATTTCTTTCTGTTAAAGGGACTAAAAGTAACATATGAGCTTCTTCCTACTGGAAATGAATTAACCTGAGTATGAGATTTTGAGATCACACTAGCAGCTGTAATACTTTTTCACCCTGTTTCTCTGGGATGACAGAAACTCTTTCATAGTTCTGTGAGTGGCCACTAACTGTTGCCTCATGGTCCCAAGGTCAGCAGCTCCATTCACAGGTGCAAGGAGAAGGACTTCGAGCTGCTGCTACTCCTTGGCCAGGGCACAGTCAGACCCTTGTTGTAATGGCCTTGTCAAACTTGGCAGATGAATTAAATGTGATTTAAATTCATTTTTAGTTTCTGCCTTCAGTTACTAATCCACTTTGCTCCAAAATGTGTTACTAGGCTCCTGGTTGCTTTTTTGCTAGGCTGCTAAACTGGCCTATCCTAATGATGATGAGATGGATTGACAGTAATCTCTTGCTGGTGTCAACCTGATAACAAATCTGCGTATCAGTACAGTTTAGCAAATGGTTGCAGTGATCTCTAGAGGGACTTTGTATATTTGATTCTGACTTATAGTGAGTAGTATGCTGGTCACAATGAAACATCCTCCCTCTCAAAGTAAATTTTTTCTTTGAGGTTTTACTAAGATATTTATACTCTCTTCTATTAAAAAAATCTTATCTTCATAGAATATTTTCTATTTAGTACCTTTGAAAAACCCTTAATCTTTTGATATCTGATGAAAGCAATCATGATTAGTTTATCCTTAGTCTTTTAAAGCTCATGTACTGCGTCAAAGAATCACATGTCATGTTCACTTCTGTTTTCCTGTGTGAGCTTTATTGTAAGTTACACATTGTTTTGCCTATAGACAAACAGCCTGACTAGCCTTGTATCTATGCAGCTACACTGCTGACAAGTACAGTCAATAAACACAGAGGCACTCTTGCTCTGTCTCGTATTTAGACAATACAGACAACAGACAACATCCACACAGAATGTCAACAAGCTCTGGGTCCATGTGATCAGGCTTTGGGTTTGTCTTCGGATGAACTTTGATTTTAGAGAAAACAAAAGGTCAGGCTAAATCCCCAACTGGTAAAAATTGCTATAGTTCCACTGAAGTCAGTTTACACCGGCTGAGAATGTAGTCTTGTGATTGCTGACCAGAATTTAACTCAAATATCTTATCCGAGCTAAGTGTGGTTAAAATGATTACATCTATTCTGACCTGAACAGCTGAAGGTGTCACTTGTGGCTACAAAAGGTTTAGTCTAAATAGGATATGAGGCAATGTCTCTCCCAGAGGTCGCAGTTCACACCTGGGGGTGCTGTGGCATGGCTGCAACTTGGTCAGCGCTGTGTTAGCAAATGGTCTAAATCTTGGGATGATCGTGATATAATTTGGGAAGCTCTGTTTCTACTGTTTAAAAGTAAGTTGGACAAACCTGGTATAACTTTTCAGTTGATTATTCTGCTCCTAAGTTTGAATCTACTCTAACTGAAAACCAGTTTCTGTAGCATAACTAAGGAGCACACATCAAAAAGAAGACCAAACATTGCCTGATTTGAAGGCTGCCTGCCCATTGTCATAGGATCTGAATACTGGAAAACAGAAAAACTCTCTAAATATTGCAATATTAAATTTACATATGGAAATGAAAGATAAATGAGACAATTAATCTGAAACAGGTTTAAAAAAAAACAGCAAAATTTTATATTTCTTTTCATTATACTTCTAGTTTTACCAGTCGAGGCTTAATACAATTGTTCTGGGTTACACTTGCCAACTGTAACAGACTTGGAAGTGAGCTTGAATGTAGTAGTAATCAGAGGAGCATCTGAACAGCCCGTGGCATTAACCTCCAACAATACTTAGTGTTCTTCAATCTATGTGGTTGGTGATTGGAATCAGCATTTTCCCAGCACTCCTGAATATCATAATTTTCTTACACATAGCCAGAACTGAGTTACAAATGAGACAGTTTTTCTTCTTCTTTACAACCAGATGTCATTGCCCTTTCTGGCTGGACACAATGTTCTTCCAAACTGAATCTTTCTTTCATTGAAAGACCCGGGTGGAGGCCAAGGTAGAGGAAAGTTGACAGCATGGTTAAGGGGTGGCCATCCTTGTTTCACAAAGGGCAGCCAGAGGGTCTCATTGGACTCTAGACTCTACAAAAATAATTGCAATGGGTGTACACACTTCAAAGAAATAATTTTAGTTAGTTATTGTTGTACTTAGACAACCAGCCTACAATCCCTGCTGGACAATCAAGAAATAAAGGCCTTGCCACACATGTTACCAGTACCTGCCATATTATTAATCACTTAGAATAGAAGTTCTTGCTAATTTAAAATTATTTTCATCAGCAGAAGAGCTGATGTTAGATATTGATTCTTGTTCTGTTATTTTGCTAAAGTCTTCTTACACATCCTTTAGCAAATAGGGGCAGCCTTTAAAAGAATCTTTATGGATGTTCGTGATCTTCATACAAACTGAAAATCAGGTTCATGATAATTTGTCTGCTGGAATCTATGAATGACTTGGGAAATGGATTGTTGCTTGGCTGTGCACTTATTGCTGCTTTTTATAATTAAAAAAAAAAAAAGTTAAGGTTGTAAAAAAGAAGAAAAACATTGTATTTTTAAAGACTGATTATGTTAGAGCAGATTAAGAGCCACTTTAGATTTGCCATAGTAAAAAATAAGGAACAAAAATGAAACCTTTCGTGCTATAATTGTAGAAAAATAAACATCTCTGATACCCCAGGTTGCACAAAACCCATAATATTATTGGTTGTTTTGTGAGAGTGTTGCATTTAGCACAGGACAGTAAATTGCAGTTTACTAACAATTTTCCAATTTCCTTTCATAATGCAGCATTTTTCCAAGCAGCTCTACTCCACTGGACATCCCGGCTTTGGATTTTTTGCCTGTTAGGTAACTCATGGACTCCTGCCAGCCCACTGGCCTCCCTGGAACCAGTCCCATTTGCTAACCCTGGGCCTTTACTTGTTTACAACCGCTTTAGCTTTGTATTGTTTGGAAATTCAGCATGAACTGACCTCCTATTCCAAATTAGCTAAGCAAACAAGAACAACTTTGACACTTCCATTGACCAAAAAAAAAAAAAAAAAAGTGTCAGCTGTTAGATACTGTATTGTTATGTAACATGTAATAATTACAGATATATGAACCTCAAATTTTGAAATTTCTATTAGGTATTACTTTATAATAGATATAGTCCAATTCATCACATTAGGACCATTCTGGGACACAGAATGTTCAGTATAAAGAGTTGTATAAAAGCTCAGTCGTATAAGTAGCTGACAAAAGTTACAGAAGCAATTTTTTCCTTTTTTTAAAATTCAAGAATCTAGTATTCTGTTTGCCTTATTGTTTAATAGCTACACACACAATGAAAACAAATTAAATTCTTAGTGGGTATGTTGTCATTCTGTAACAGAGGAAAATGCAGAGAAACCTGGTCTGAGAGAGACACTCCGGCCCAGAATAAGGAATCGGCTAGAACTATCTCAACTCTTTAAAGAGCTTGAACTAAAAAATTGCTCTTATTGAGGGCATTTTAACAAAGGTATGTTTTTTCATCAGTGCATGCTACATGTTTCCAAGATGTATCACACTACATTGCAGAGCATCAGCAACTATTTTATATTAAACTTTATATAAATATAATAAACTACAGACCTTCCCCAGATAACTTGAAATCCGTAATAATAATAAATGCAGTAGAAAATACTTCTATCTCCCATCTTAGTAATATGCAAGTTTTTTGAGAGATTTTTGGACTCCAGGATACCTATTCCATCCAAATTGCCCTTTACTGTTCTCTCTTTCCTTTTATCTGCATATCTCTGTCCTTTCCTCATATCATACATAAACCACAAAGTTAATTTTTACTCTCTCTGACACAGTTCCTGCTTCCTACCTTGCTCATTCCTAATTGTTCTTCATAACAGTGCCCTCATTTCTTGTCTTGGTTTTGCCTGGAAACGGCCCCCCACCTTTACCACTGTTGATCTAATTACTTCTTCTAGATTGGCATTTAGCAGAAATATTCATGTCTTTAGCAGGATCGATTAGCATCACACCTCAGAGAGCAGTGTTACTGCTTAAAGGGAGAACAATTAGTAGCTTGTATAAATGGACAACTTCTGAAGTGCTTAAAGTGATCTGTAAAACTGTGGTGCTAAGTGAACATTTTAAAAGGCCTTTATTTCTTTCAAAAAAAATCAAAGCCACAAAAGAAATACTGTAGTTAGCAAAACTGATAATGAAATTCAAGAACCAGTTAGATTTCCTATGCTGTAGTGACTATGCATTGCTTAATTCTTCTCTTTTGGCTTAGTTCTTATTTATGAAATTGAAGGAGTAGAGTGTCCTTTTCATGCTGACTTGGAGGGGGACAACTCAGAGGAAATCCCCAAGTGAAAGAATGATTCATTTGTGATGACTCAGTCAGGATTTGTCCTCTCATGTCAGCATTAGCCCAGTGCTGGGCAGATGGCAAGGCTGCTGGTTTGTGTGGTAAAAAGCCAAACTGTAGTCCCAAACATTTCAAGCAATTAAAGAAGCCAAAGCAATTTTTGTAAGAACAAGGATTTTACTATGCTCCGGTCATGTCTTGTCATTGTCATGTTTTAATATTTTTCCAGGATTTTCAATTCAAGAAATCATAGCTTTTGGTAAAGGACAAAATCATTAACAGTTTTTTAAATGGTGGTTTGATCTAAACTGGATGCAAGCAGCCAAAAAGTGTGGTGAAAATTGGTGGCTGAGCTGAATATCTAGGGTTCTCATTTTGGCTCTGATTCCACTGACTATAGTAGAGATCCATGGATGAAAGATCAGCAATCCAGTACATTAAAGAGGATCTGCATACAGAGACTATAACAGCAAAACATGTCAGTCTCTGTGATGGGAATCACATTGAGGAGATGAGGCATTTGTATGGAGAAAAAAGGTCACTGCAGTGTATTTTGATCAAAAATCTCATAGTTTGTAGAATAAAGTCTACACATAGTTCCAAGAGTTCAGTAGAAATGGAAGACCTTCTTCCTCCAATAACCTAGAAAACCCAGTTTGGTATTCACAGCATGGGGCTGCCTCTAGGAGGAAAACTCATCGTTCAGAGGCAAAATGTCTGTTTATTTCTTGTGTGCCAGTTCATCACAGGTAATTTTAGCCCTGCTTCAAGAGAGCCAGAGACAAAATTTCTAGTATCTTGTGTCTAAAAGGTTATTTAGTCTGATGCTGTGTGGTGGGAAAGCAGTCATATGTATGATGTGTGAATAAGCAATATTCAGAACAGTGGACATATAATTAAATAACATCAGTAATCTCTGTCCTCTCTTTTTATCTCCTTCAGTTTAGGTGTTTTTTTCTTCTTCTGAGTGTCAAAATATTTTGTATGCACATGTGTACAGCCAAGAAGAAAATTAAGCCAGAAACTTGTAGGTGAATTGTTCAGCTGTGCTCTACCCCTAGTTAAAGTAGTGACAGCTGTGTATGAAGTGTTGGCCAGATCTTCCAAATCCTTTACCACATTGCTAAACCATGGGGCTTTCACAGACCAGGTTATATTTTCTGCAGTTGCTACTAGCTTGGACAAAGCTGGAATGAGGAACGCGAGTTATGAGATACCAGCAAATGTCAATGTTAATGTTATCCAGTGAGCCAGCTACTTCTAGCCAGAGCCAGTACTTGCTCAAGCACAGTCAGCTGATCTATACTATTTCCACATTCTGGTGGAAGGAACAGTGAGATCTTTTGAGGCAGAGATAGCTGGAATAGGCAAGCCTTGTATGCGGATGGTTGGGTAAACATTTAGACTGAGGAACAGTGAACCATATCTCTGAATCCCTTTGTTGGAACTGTGCTTTTGTCTGACAATTTCAGAGAAAACAAACTCCTAACAATACAAAGAGCGTGCCTCAGAAGAACAAAAAATTCCTAACACTCTTGGCAAATTATGACAATAATCAAATTTATGGAATTAATTTTATTCCATAAAGTTTGTTAAGAATCATTTTCCATTGGACATAAGGGTCCAGATTCTAGGTTCAAGTGCCCTGCTAAATGTTGACCGAGAGATTGCTTCCAAAGGATTTTTAAGGGTTCTTTGTCATTCCTCACTTCTCATGCTGCTCCCAGCTTCACTCTCTGGGCACACAGCCTGATGCCTCTCTGATTTATTCTGGAGGACCTGAAGTAGCGGCCAAGATGAATGTGCCATAGGAGCGTGGAAGTCACTTGCAACTACTCATGACCACTTGTCTGTTTCCATAGGAGCTCTAGTATGGGTGCAGTTATCCACAGGCTAAATGCAGTTGCCTTGGGACTGTGAAGTGCTGGCCTAACTTCTGTATACACCAACTTAAACATATGTTGGACAGACATCCTTGCCCACAACACAGAGGGTTTTTATTGCATTCTTATCTTGTCTTGTTTGCCTCTCCACGTTCCTGGTGCATCTGGTTGTAAATCAAGATATTAACCTTTATGGGAGAAGAATTTTATTTCCATTTTGTGGTCATAAGAAACTTTGTGTGGAAACTTTGTTCCTTATATGGCTTTACATAAGAGTATGACATATGCTCTGAAATATTTTGAGTAATTTAATTCCTCTTCTGAGCTAGGTCAAGCCTGTGTCACTACAGTTTCCATTTTCACAGTTTCTTACAATAGTGCTTTATTTCCTTCAGTGCTAGAAGGCAGTTTATAAAAATATAATGGATTTGTTGAGTTGCTTAGAAGTGAGATAGATGGAGGAAAGAAAGCAAGATTCATGGATTTTTGTTTACATTTCTATTTTAATGTTTGATGCTTTTTTGTGTTTTATGCAAAATCAAGAAGAAAATATTTATGTGACAGTTTAAAGTGAAATATGCAACAATTTTTAAGGCTTACTGTAAAAAAGAAACTGCAGTCTCAAGTCTGATACATTTCCAAATTTGAAACCAAACTATTTCCCCGCACAAATTTTTGCTGCTGATTACAGTATATTACAGTAGTGATGTTATTTACCGTAGTAGATAATGAGAGCCTGAGAAACTCTCTGTAGCAGGCTGTTTATATTCTTCAGGGTATGTCTGCAATGGAGTTCAAAGAGATGTCTTCGGTTCATGTAGTCATACTTAAGTCAATTTTAAACAGTCTAGGTCAAGCTTAGAGAGTTGTATAAATGACCCAGATAAATGAAAATGTTAGTTACCATGTCCTGAGCTGCCATTGGGAAGCTACTGTCAGCATCTGATCTGCATAGTGTAATGCAGACGTAGAGACATTTTCCTTGGAAAGGACTGAAATTGTTTTCCAGATAAATTATATGCACCATAAAATAGTACATATCTGCAGAATATGTGAAGTGAAGTCACAGGCTTTCTGTGGTTTCCACTCTGAAAGTCGCCTCCAGCTTGGACGTTTCCTGCTTAAAAAAATCCCTTCTTTTTAAAAGCCAAACTCAATGTATATATAAATGCTACACACTAATATCACCAGCTCCTCAAAAGAAAAATGCTAGAAGGAAAATAACCCACACAGAAGTGATACATACGATATTACCGATTTCAACTCAATAACAAAGTCAAGCACTAGATCTAGTTTTTCTGAATCTTACACCTGCAGTCTGTGTATGCAGGAAGGGAGTTTAATGATACCCAGGAGTGATTTCTCAAGAATGTTTTATGAATGGAATTCAAGATAAGTACCCCAAGGTATAGCTTCAGTTCTTGTGCTCTGAAAAGAAACACAAGTTATCCATCACAGACACAGCATGACCGGAGAAAGTTTGTAATTAAAGATCAAGAGCCAAAGTTATATCTCAGCCTCCTGAAGATTTATTGGGTTATCTTGACAAGTTGCAGTTGCACGACTCTGCTGGTACAGATGCCTGACTGTCCACGAGCACGCACACAGAGCATTTCCAAAATGCATCACTATGTCTGTGGAATGTGGCTGTTATCCCAGCAGTCTCCACATACTTTTCCAGAGCAGATGTATATCTGCACCTGTTTGCCTTCTCTGCTCGTTCCCATCACTGCTTCAAAGGATCTTGCCCTTCCCAAGCCACTGCCTGTTTGTTGCGTAGCCTGTGTCCTCATGCAACTTCCAGTGAGGGTTGTGGCAGTGGGCTGCCAGTTGCTGCCTCGCACGTGGCCAGATGGGTTTGGGGTGCAAAGGCGTGGTGTGCCTTACAGAGAAACGGGCTCTGCCATGTGGGGATTGGGTTTCACCATTATAAGAAGCTTAACTTTCATGGCACCAGCAGACTTTGTGATGCTACTGTCTGCTCTCTCTTTTTGCTTGGTTCTTTCAAAGGTGAGCTGCCTCCCTCTATATTTTAATTTGATGCTGCAAACAGGAGTTATCCAGGATGAACGAGTGCAACCTAGGCAGCACAAATCCCAGGATGCTCCTTGCTTGACAGGTAGCCTGATACTTTAGGAGGGAGAGAGCAAGTAAATATGTTAGCAGAGAAGGAGCCCCAAGGAAATGAAAATACAAGCTGTTAGGACCACGTGATGTAAGATAAAGCTGATCAAATGAACTGACTTGATATATTGACTCATTTCTGACTAAGCAGCACAATGTCACCCAAAACCAGCATATGGCTTATAGTCAGGGCATTTGAGCATCTCTTTGTAAGTATAGGGGCAATTTAAAATCTTCACTATAGACATGGCCTTTACTTCCTAAGTTTAGAAATTTGGCTTTCATATGTAATGTCTTTTTAAGAGAACAGGTTTTTGTTAAAACATGTCAATGTTATGAAGTTTGATTTTGAAAAAAAAGAAAAAGTCAGAAAAAACACATTTTAAAAGGCTATGTTGCTTTTAATTCTTTTTCATTTAGAGATACATGTCTATTTTCAGCTTAAAAGGTATAAAACTTTACCCACAAAAAAGTTGAGCATAAGGCTTTTGATTAATGCTTAGGTCAAATGGCTTGTAATGAACCATTTTCAAAATTTGATTTTGTGAAATAGTTCAAAATTATGTCTTTCCGGTCCCTATTTTGACTTTTTAGCTGCCAATATGTCTTTTTAAGGATTTCCATTTCTATGAGGAACCTTGCTACTAATTAATTACCTTTTCTTTATTTTGTGTCCAAGGATTAGATATATGTGGATGAGGCAACACCCACAGAATTTTCTTTGTTATCTGGATTTTGAGTACTAAATGATTTTTCTACTACTGAATGACAAAGTAAAACCAGCCAAACAAACTAAAGGAATTTCTCTTGCTTCAACTTTTCATCAACATACCGAACATTAATACTTTGTGGCATTTGCTGCTGCTTTAGTAGGACAAAGCAAGCAGGGAAGGGGGAGAGCCAGCCTATTACCTGTTCTGTTCATGACCTGTCCCAAGCCAACTCTAAAACTTTTTCCCTTACATATCGGCTCACCAGCAAACTCCTGGTCTATAAGATGTTATGAGAAGGGACTGACAAGGGTGAACCAGGAGTTGCTGTGAGGAGAAGGAGGATCGCACCTTAAGGAAAAGTATAACCCATTCCTCAGCTTGAATTTATGATGCTGGGCAGAGGAATCCTCTGTCTTTGAGGGCCTCCTAGCCACCTCCTGCCAGCCATACCCCCGCCTCCATTCACAACAGTTTTGTTGCCATGCACCTCCACTTAAAAATCTCTGAATTTTCTTTGAGGCTTGTTCCAAGCCCTGATCTGAGGTGATAAGAAAAGAGGTTTTCATGAGCAGTTAACATGTAGGTTACTGAACAGTGGGAGAATGGAAATTTTGCATGATGTGTGTTGCTGAAATTGAAAACAACTGTTCATAAAGACATGTTCTGTCTAAAAAACTAGTATGCCAGGAAAGAATATAGGAGTAGGCATAAATGCTGTATCATAGCCTATATTCAAGGTATACTTGCTAGCATACACGCACATAAGCACAGGGTATCTATATATGCATATATATGCATATCATCGGAAGCTAATTCTCAGTTGTGCCTATCAAAAAATGGTGTCTGTGGTGGAATCAAACCATCTGCTTCACAGCACTTCTATTTTTAAGATCTGCAGTATGGCAGCTTAACACATGCAATATCACTTCAAGCCCTCCTCCCCCAGATGAACTCAAATATATCACTGGGTCATCCCATCAGCTTTACGTTGTCTCTGTAAACAGAAACTTTATCTCTTTGCAGTCTGAGTCAGCAGCTGTACTGGAACAGGACCTATCTTTAAGACTTGCAGAATGTGCGATTTTATGTCAAAAAAAAACGCGGGAGGGTATTTGCCACCTGACTCTGGAATGGCCTGTGGCCCTTTAACAGGAGTTTCTACAAGTCTGTTTCTACATGAAACTTTTGTGGCATTTACTTGACTTTTCCTAGGCTGGAGGAAACCCCGCCACTTTAAACTATTTTTGTGGGAGTTCTGACTCAACTTCTTACCTGCCTGCGTGCCTTTTTTAGGAGTAATGTGCAATGTGCTTCTCAGTTTTGCATATCAGGTAAGTGATGTGCACATCATATTCACTTTCAGTTTTGAAGGAAATAAGTATAGCAATTCAAATCTGACTGACAAGCCCCTGTGCTGTACAAAAATCTGAGAAGAGCACAAGCACACCTGAAGAAGCGTTATGAAACAGCATGTTGACATACAGCTGCTGGCGTTCTGCATCCCATTAGAATTTCTGCTCACATTTTAGTGCCCTTCTACCAACACAGCTTGTATGAATTCCCCTCTAGCATTATCATTAAATGTACTCAAGAAACAGCTCACAGATATTAGTTCTTGTTGACACTGTGGGAGGGCAAAGATGCTTGTGCTAGGAACTGCTGCAAGTATTTTACAGTTGCGGGACACTTAATGACTATACCTGGGAGAACAGGTTCCTTTTTCCTGTCGCATGCCAGTTTTCACCACAAACCCTGATGGAATGGAGATACAGTTAATAAGATCACACAATTTTCCTGTGGCTGATGATATGACATTATTAACACTGCTCTCTCCTTTATTCAAAAAAAGGTGACACAGGTTTATCAGCATTTTTTGTCTTTTATTACTTGAAAGGTTAAAGTCACTTATACCGATGAGTGACTTCTCCAGGAAAACAAACCAAACCAAACCAAACCAAAACAAAACACAAAAAAACCCCAAAAAACAAACAAAACCACCACAATATTTTGTCGCAAGTGATGTTGTGTGGAAGACTAGACAAAATGGAATTAGCAATGTTCTCCACATCAACAGTGCACAACATGATCTTGTTAAAGAATTATACTGCCTCATAATGCTCAAACAAATAACATTATCCTATAATGGATTGCTTTTTACTTCCTAAGCAGAAGATGGTAGGTTTGTTTTTCCTATTAAACCTAATTTTCATTTCGGGCACAAGATAAATGATACATTGATGTATTTACTTATCCTTTTCTTGAAGTTTACAGCTGGGGAAACTTATTTTGTGAATCTGTTGGTGTAAACAAAGCTGACTCTCCTGATTCATAATTTATATATATATATATATATATTTATTTTTTTTTTTTAATTTTCTGCTGGTTTGTATCTGACTAATGATGGAAGAAACTTGGTTAATCAAATACACTTGCCATTCTTGATAGCAAACAAGAATGTATTGTTAAATAGACCATTTATTTCATCTTGCTTTCACAAATGGGAAAGAAATTATCCCTAGGTCAAAATAAATATGAGTAAAACCTCCTCATTTCTTGTTTTTCTCTGCTCTAGTCCACTGGCACAAGACTGAGTGGGGAAGGGCATCCCAGTCAAAACTCAGTCTGTTACCCTGAACCAAATGTATTTGGTTTGCTCCTTAATGTATTATTGATAAAAACAATGCGATCATGATTTCAGGTCAATTACAATTTTTATATAATTTTTGTTACTGTTCTTGTTTAATGCTTCAATCTCTAAATGAGACCTTTCCAAATAAAAAATAGAAATGTATATTTCAAAAAAATATTGAAATAAAGCATTGGAGATTTACAAAAAAAACCAAAACAAAACAAACAAAAACAAACAAAAAATGCAAACCAAACATTTTTAAAGCCAAAATCATTTAACAGATGTTAACACATACTTCTAAATAATGTTTATCTACTTTAGAATATATTATTTACATGTAAAATTAAAAGTCTAAAAAACATTATGCCAAGGACTTAAAATTCTTTAAACACTTTTGGCCCCTGGCTATTAGCCACTAATAACTGCTTCTCTGCATTGGATTGAGAAGGGAGTAATCTCCCTTCAAATTAAAAAGCCTTAAAAGCAAATAAAAATATATAAGAGCTCATTCTATGTCTGAATTTCCAGGGCTTATATCATCTTGTTGACACACTCTCCAGGGTTTTTTTTTTGCCATGACGTTGCTTTCTGCCAGATCAAAAAAAAAAAAAAAAAGTGCAATAACAAGGATCTTGTCATACTAATTTTTCTTTTTGTGGTCATGTTTTCTTTATGGTAGCTCAGTAAAATATGACCTCCCCAAACACTACCATCAGCAGATAGTTCGGAACAAAGTTCAGTCTCAAGAAATACTAAATATAACAAAAAAATCCTAGTACATCTACAAAATCTGAAAGATGGTTACATCTTCCCAGATGGATCCTACTTTGATGTTTTTAGTGAATTACAACGTGTGTACCAAGGGCATGTCACACAGTTTCCTGTTGCTTTTATCTTTCCACCCAGTGTCAAGGTAGTATAGTCTATTGTAATAGACTATACTATTAGTCTTTCCTCAGAAGTGATGAAGGCAATGACCTACTGTGACCAGGATAGACCATTGTACTTCAAATAACACCAAGGCTCTCGTGAATTTAGCTCTTCCTTTTAGGTTGCTCTGCTGAAGACTATAAACTTTGTAGGAGATTAAAGTATAGAATTATGGATGCTTTCCAGAAGGTGCAGAGGACCATACAGGCAGAAGAGCTTTGATTGACACCTGCTCATCAACACACACCTGGTAAAAAAGTCCATATTCTGAATTTGACTCTATTCCTCATTTTCCTCAAAAAAAAGAATCTCCCTCAAGCTTTCTCATGGATCAGGTAGATGCTGACTCTGAGTACTGTGGATTAATCCATTAGTTTGCAGACTCCACTCTGTCCTTGAATAAGCAGGGTGTAGAGCCTCCTCCTCATTCCTGTATTTCCAGCATATCTGTTTCATGGCTGGGAAGACCTGGTAACATGGTGTAGGGACAGCTATGCCATATGACACTGCCATAATCCAGTACTAAGATACCAAGAAGAGGTGAGATAATATATATGTCACAGACACATGCCTCACAGGAATTCTGCAATACATTTTCCTAGACACCCTAAACATTTCCCAAGCACTGGGATGGTATAAATAGATAGGTAACAAACTATCAGGAGGAACAACTTTTTTTGCAACAAAAGTATTGGAGGTAAAGGAGATAAAGGAACAACAGCTAAAAAAAAATAACCCAACAAAAGCCCCAAATAAAATGCAAGGGATATTTGCAGAAGAGAATTAATTAACCCTCAATACAGGAGACAAAAAAAAAATTACTCTGGCTGCTCACAGGAGCTGGAAAAATGCATTCATTGTGAAGCTGTGGATTTGGCTCCTGAAGGGGAAACTCCAGTTAGAAGAGATACAGTTTATCATTCTACATGTTCCCTCTCCTACCCTCTGGGGTTTTGGGTTGCAGGTGAGGAGAATCCTCCTGTTATCTTCTATGCGGCTGCCACATGCACGCTCACTTCCAAGTGCCTGCTACATGTCAGCAATGCTCAGAGCAGCATGAAGGCTGGTGAAACCAAAGCCAGCATAAAGCTACAGTGCTGTCATAGTGTTTCTTACTGTTGTGACCATTTCCTAGTGTTCTCTGCAAGGTTAGACCTAATGAAAGATGCGATTGCATTGACCTTAGAAACTAAGTCAACTAGCATTTTAGTATTCTGAATGCAGAAGTTAAGGTAGGCACCTCAGAATAAAGCTCACTCTCAGGTGAAATTTGCCTACAACTAGCAAATAGAGAAAGCTAAACCCTCCTCAGGTCAAGCAGTATATTTGCTCTCGTATTTTAAAATGGTCAATTATAGTTTTAATTAAATTAACTTACAGCTTTAATGACAAATTTTGCAGCTGAAACCTTTCAGGTTCTTTTTCTTTTATGAGTTACAGCTTCTGAAATAGGATTGTGCAGTGACACGATTTCTAGGTAAGTTTTTCAACAGCAACAACAGAGGCAATAACGTCCTGGACCTTTAACTGCCAGGTGTCGGTAAAATAGCTCTTCTCCAGGGAGCTGAAAGGAATGCAAAGGGAAGCATTAACTGGCTTGGCTGGCAGCCTAGCCTGCAGTGGCTTTGCCTGTTCTGTGGGAAAACTTACTGCAGTGTCACAGCCCTGCTACTATCAATTAGTGTCAATATGCACAAAGAACATCAGATAGAAAGCCAACGTTCTGGAAATATAACAAGCAAAATGATGTTTTGCAGCAAAGCTGAACTTCCACTTTGTATGTGAAAGAGGATCCAGGAAAGGGAAAACAAAAGCAGATTAGTCATAAATCTAAATTTAGGGCTTTTCCATATATGCTATTATTTCAGATAGGTCATGGAAACTAATGAAGTCAGTATTATGAGACGAAAGGAATCCCATAGTGACCTCACATGAACTCATGGAAGCCTGATAGGAGGATTTGGCAGGGAATGTGGAGGACTTTTTTTTATCATCCAATGGCTCCTTTTAACAGCAACTCCTATCATGCTGTCAGCTGAACAAATAAATTTGGCCCACTTCTTAGGCCTCCCCTCCGGTATGTTCTAATATTAGAGACCTGACTTGATTTTCTGACTCTACTTGAAGGCTGCACATGACTGTCCCCAGAGGAAAAAGTGGACTGTTAACCAGAAGTGTTGCCAGAGACAGCATACAGACCTCCTTCTCAAAGAAGTGAAGTATAGGACACAGCACACAAGACACCTGCTTGCAGTGCAGGCATCCTACTCTTTGCTGGTCACTGTGGACAAAGATTAGAATTGGTTATTCATTTATCTTTGTAACCTATCCCCTGCATTCCTCTGTCCTGTGCAGTCCTGCACCAGTGCAGTAAAAAAAGTAAAAATAAGAATCTATAGAAACTGAATGTCATGACATGCAACTTTTCTAATTTACATGTTTGACATTGCTATCTGCCTCCCATGGGCAACAGGGAGAACACTGGCATATCCTTACTGTCACTGTGTACTTACCAAGACAAGCACAGAGTTCGCAAATTGGAGCACTGTTTGGTTAATATCATTAATAGTCATTGCAATGAATTTTCTAGCATCTAAATTCATCAACATGACTGTAACGGCTGAAGCCTGGCTTAAAATCCATCCCAGGCTATCCGTATTTGTGGGTCTCTTTCCCTGGTATACTGCTACATTTATTTGTTTACATTTCTTTAATTCATTTATTTGTGTGGAATGACCTTGCCATGTGATTTTAATGGTTTTTGGAAATGAATTTTTGCCCTGTCTAAGGACATTCTGCTAAGGTGTTCAGTGTGTGCAAGTAAGAATCAGTGTATTATTAATCATAATTTTGTAGGCCTGCTTGGAAAATAATAATGTTGATAGCAAATTTTATTATTGTTTTCCTGTGCATTGCTCTAGATTACACACAGTTCAGAGAACACATGCTGTGCTCTCCCCCTTTTAGAAAAGGGTAACTGGTGTGACTCCTTGCTAGTGGTAGAAAGTGTTGTGCACGATTACCTGAGCCAATTCTAAACAATCCATCTTGAATACTGGGAGCAACCCAAGCTAGCACAGAGTTCTGATTGGATAAAAATTATGTCTCATAAAACAACTGGCACCTGAGTGAATTCATTTAGAGCCATTATCAGCATCTCCATATGACACTGCATTGCACCATCTAGACGAACTTTGAGGCCTGGGATGTTCACTCACTGCTGAGCAGCAAACAGAGGGGTTTTGAGAACCTAGAATTTGAGGTTAGCTCTTTGGCTAAGTATACAAAACCAGTGTGATAGTCCCTGATAAACAGCTTGGCTGCATAGTATACTGACGGTGTAAACTGGTGAGGACCCTTTCCAAGGGTGATGAAGCTACCAGTTTTGATATGTTTACCCTGGAAAGCAAAACCAGAAATCCCAATGACTCAGTCAGAATTCCTTCTGATGACACCAGTTGAAACATGATTCCCTTTGCAGCCCTCACTCTCTTTAGTTTATTGCATCTTTGGCAGAAAACTTGTCCTTGAACAGTGATTATGCAAGAGCAAGACTGAAAGAGCAGTTCAGAAAAGTCACCCTCTCACAAGACCTAAATATCTTTTATAGAAGCATTCTTCTAACCTGAATATAGCCATAGTAACTGCTTATAAGCCAAAAGAACATTTTCTTTCAGGTATTCTGCTATATAAAGAAAATAGATATAACAATGTGGGAAAGATTTTTACTCAAGATGGTCATACCATCTTGAATAAAAGTAAAGTATTTCAACAAATAAAAAGAGGCACTGACTTACTCAAACTTGTATCTTCATGGTTCCACTACATGGTAAAACACCTTCATACCGTCATGGTATTTTAGTGCTTGCTCTTAAATTTCCAGCATTTAGCACCTAAGATGTAGACCAAAATTAGTACCTGTCTGTGTGCTTACATAGCATTCACCATATTTTTTTCTAAAAAGTAGACCTGAGCTTCTCTAGATATCATCACTTCTCCTTCTGATATGCCATTAGGTTTCACAAAAAAAAAAAAAAAAAAGATATCCTGTGTACTCAAAGTTTTGTGCATGTACACAACTGGCCTGTCTTGTAGATTAAACTCTATCCATGCTTCTGGACAGAGAGCTTAGTTTGTTTAAAATAAGATTACCTTAATCTTGTAAATCAGAACAAGTTTGAACTCTAATGTGTATCTCTTTTTGATATGGCTTTTTATTTTTAAGAAGCAGGCAGGATTCCATCCCTGTTTCCCTTACTATGGTGATGGGGAAAAGTAGTATGAGATACATTTCCTTGGTAAGTTCCAGACTATGTGGGGCTTCGATTTGTCAGCGTAAAGGTGAATGAAGGGTTCTCATAAATGGTCTTGTGTCCATATACGTCCATTGTGTTAGAGTTCAGCTATTTGGGTTGGCTTTTTTCTTTTATTTTTAGAAAAGTAAGCACAAGGGTTTTACTGTACGCAAAACAATAATAGATAATATGCAATAGAGTACTTCTCAAATGTAACATTTAAACAGATTGGTAATGATATTATTTACCTTACTGCAGTAGGTTTGCACCAGATAAACGTGTTCTGACCTTATGTGTTCTGTTATTAAATATTGATGTAAAATATGAATAAATATTTTTACAACTGCATTTTAAACTTGGTTACTGATTAAGGTTCTCTTCTGCCAAATTTGAGGTCTGAATATTCTATTTTACATAGCTCTTTTGCCTATCTGTCTCACACTGGTATGTGGAACATGACTGGACAGCAAGAAGAGGTAGATGCAGCCTTGGATTAGGCAGTACAAAAGCCTACATGACCAGGCCAGAATAGTCCTAGACGTAACCGACATAATTGAACTACAAAACTCCTCAAAAGATCACTCAGTATGTCTTACTGCCTGAGAGGGTCAGCTTTCCCTATGGTACTCCCGATGTTCTATCTAACTTATTCTAAAAGACCTTCAAAACTGGAGATTTCGTGGTCATCCCGTACAATCTATTTCAGTGTTTCACTATTTTGATTATTAGAAAGCTCTTCTTCACATCTTAAATTAAGTTCCCTTGTTGAAATTTAAAATCATTGAGTTTGGCCATAACAGTGTGCACATGGAACAGGTTATCTGGGCAGACAGACATTACAGTACTTGAAGACTACTAATAAGATTTTCTTTTCTCTTCCCTTATCTAGGCTAAAGAGCCCTAGTTCTTTCCATTTTCCCTCCATAATGATGTTTTCTAATCACTTATTCATTCTTGTTGCTCTCTTCCTGCTGACTTTCCATTGGTCCACTCCTCTCTTGAAGTGCTTTGTCCAGTCCTGGACAGAAGGCACTGAGCAACACCTTGCAAGTGTTAACCTACCCTCACCTTAGAGATCACATTCCTGTTTGTTGGATTTTGTTTTCCTAACAGGATGACTGCTGATTCAAGTTAATGTGGTAAGTCAATGCAATTTCTACCATGTCTTGCAAAGAACAATTTATTTTCCCCTAGTAAACATACTCTCTCTTCTCTCATCAGGATTTTTTAGTGAAAATATCAAGTATCAGGTCCAAGACACTTATCCAATAAGCTTCACTGAATACATCCTTACATTTAAGGGTGAACATGAAGGTGAGAGAATCTGTGATGATTTATAAATTGAGCCAATTTACTTCCCCCTACCTTGAAACAAGAGGGCAGCCATTGATCAGGCTATGATTCAAGTGCAACTTGGCTTCCGTGTTCCTCTGAGGTACTGTGGCCAGCTGCTACACTACATGTGTCATGGACTCCGGTATAAGTCTTTCAATGGAGGGAGCAAAACATATGCTTTGGGACACTAAGTGCAACTTATGATATGGTGACAGGAAGATGAAGAAATTGACATTAGAAAATTAAACTAAAGAACATGAGAGATATCGCAAGGGTCCTAAGAGGAAGTTTTCAAAATGAAATTTTGAGCAACCTTGACTGCAGAAATGGGCTAAAGTAATAATAATATATACTGAATGTTGGTCAGAAGTCCAATGTTGAATGTTAGACAGACATCAGACACATCAGTGCAATCAGAAGGACCAGTTAGTGAGCTGTGAAGGGGGGATTGTGGTGTTTTTTTCTCCATGAGGCAAAAAGAAAGTAGGATTCATTTAGTTTTAGCCTAAGGAAGAAAAGTTTAACAGTCGCCACGTATCTGAGCAAGGGACCTTTACAGAAAACTGGACAGAAAGTAGTCACAATTTGATAGGGAGACTGGAGAGATAATTTTACTGCAGTGGAAAAAGATAGCAATAAGAGATACCGAGGTTCAAGGAGTGATTATTCAGTGAAGTGGTTTACCTGCATAGAGTTATTTATTTTGTGAATAAAAAAGGAAAGGAAGAAGTAACAAGGAGTTGTTTAATCCTTCTGAAACTTGATCCGGACCCAAGGAAATCAGTAGCAAAGCTGCACTGACTGGTTTGGAGTAAATTCCTTAGAGTATGCCACCGAAACATTACAAGATAAATTAATTCTTGGTGTAATTTTGTTAAAGTAAATTGAATTTATCTTAAGGGTCTGTTATGTCAAATATGCATTCATTCTTTCATTTACTTGTTCTTCCTTTCACTCATTCAAATGGGATCTCAGTGTGCTGTAAATAGTGTGTTTACTGGAAAAAGACAGGAAATGTGCACTGCGAAGAAGAACATTAGCTAAATGAAAATATTATTTCAAAAAATACTTGTTCCAGCACATATTTTTAAATACCTTTCATAATTATGAAACTTGCAAAAAAAAAAAAAAACCTTACAAAAAATCCCCCCTACACCATCAAGGGGACACTCCTTATATTCCATTAGATTTGTGGTTCCTATCTGATGAAAACAGCACTGAGCTGGAACAAACAATGCGTCAAGGATGATTATGTAACATGAGATGAAGAAATATTTCTCAACCCAGTGCCAGGAAAGCTACAAGCAATTCTGGAAGTCACATGCTTTCTGGTGGGATTTTTTTGCATTTCTGTTTTTGTATCTTGCACAAAAGGGTAGCCCTGTTTCGGAAGTCAAGTTACAGGAGGAAACAGCCAATAGAGAGGATCTTTTCTGTGTTTGTGAATTCCGGTTGAACCACAATGAGCACATTCTTCCTTCCCTCTTTTGTGTGTGTGTTTGGAGTTTTGTTCTTGTAGTAGTGAAAGTTAAACGGATAGAAAGGGATAAATGGGGACATTGTTGAACTGACCTCTGGTGACCATCTGAAAACAAAGTAGATGGACACAGTCTTACCTAACCATATCTGCAGTATGTGATATCTATTTTCAGACAAATTACTACGTACTGGATTCTATACTGTTATGTTTTGCTCATGATGTCATTAAAGCCTAGATGCCAGTGAGAGACTAAGCACTGTATCCTAAGGAAAAAGTAGATAAATGTCTGGGAAAAACAAATGAAAACACAAACAAGGGATTTTTCAGAGTGGTATGTAATATGTCTGAAAAGCAGTAGTCAAATGTTAGTTAGAGCTATGAAGTATTTTAAAATAATTCCAAACAGATCGCTGTGAACATTGTGCCAGTTTCAGCTATCCCAAGCTGGCAGCAACGTGTCTGCATGAGGAAGGCAGGGACTGAACAAATCCTAAACCTCGGTGCAAAATTCAGTCAGTCCACAGATAGGTTGGTTACACAAGGCTGACAGAACAATCACACTAAGTAGTTCTTTCTAACCCCATAGTCTGGAGCTAGCCCCAAGATTCAACTATGTAAGATATTGCTGCAAGATGAAGCAAAAACTACGGCAATTGTTTTCAAAACTAGAATCCTTTTATACTAGGATGCATCCACTAATTTTTATCTTGATGATTTCCAGAGTTTGCACAAGTGTCAATAACTTCAGTCTGTGAAAGGCTTTATTAAGTTGCCTCAAAATACTGTCATATGCCATTTGAGACTTCAGCATTTAGATACTCAGTGACAGCTGATGTGACATAAGACCTATGAGAGACAATCTCCTTCCAAAAAGGATAGCCTAATGCAAGAGGAACAAAATTGCATGCTTGTGCTCTGGTAGCTGAATCCAGTCCCAGGGATGGTATCCAGATCACAAAGGAAAACACCTGTATTTAGGTATCTAGACACACAAGATGTCACTCAGACATGTAAGTTTGGTTAATCACTCTTAAGTTTCCATTGACAGTAGCGACCAAATCTCAGTTATTTACAGGCAGAGTTTAGACACATATTTAATGCCTGCACAACTAGATTTGGGTGTCTTGATTTGATAGATAAAACCTACCTAAAGGTTCATATTCTGATAGTATTTCTCATGTTAAATTATAGCTTTGTCACTAAAACATCGAATTCCTAGAGAAGTACGTAACTGTTGTCTTGAAACCAGAGTTATAGCGAGTCAAAATTTTGGGATAATATTTGAAACAAACCTATTCTTATCTATTTCTCTCTTGGGAACTACTCAGATGCTACAAAACAAACACTAAATATTAAGTGTCAGAGAGCTATTTCAAATTTGCACCTTAACTCAGATTCATTTGCTAAGTAAGTAAACAAGATTAATCATTTGGAGTATATTGTTTCATGTTGTGGAAATGAAAAAAATTGTCTAATCATGTGAATCACTGGCAGTATTAGCAAAAGCCTTTACTCATTTCTGTGGGTAAATCAGGTGATCAGAAGCAAAGACTGTTAAGGGACGGGCAGCAGAGGAGTTTCCCATCTCGTGAATCAGGAATCTACTGTGGATACTATAGTGTTTTGTCTCTTTATTTTCCATGTCACTTTCTCTTCTCAGAAAAGGAGAGACCACAACAGAGAGGCAATCTCCCCTTCTCCTACCCTAGGTGAAAAACAAAAAAATAATTTAAAAAATAATGGGGCTTTTTTTCTTAGAGAATATCTTTCCTTTCATTATTCTATGTTCTGTTCTATAGAATTACCCTGGATGGCAAAAACAAAACTCAAGTCTAAAACAATATTTTATTCTCTTCTACTGAACTCTAAACCAGATGGTGTTTTTTATTCAGGCTATACTCTGTATAAGGAGTAGGAAGATTTTTATAGAGAATCCCAGATAGTTTCCTCCCACTCTCCCACTTTTGCTTCTTGCTCTTTTTTTTTTTTTTTTAAACTGTCTATTACTTATCATTAATGAGCAAACTGATATCAGGAGAGACATGCATTGTCTTTTATCACTCTAAATTTAAATACACATAACCACAACCTGTCCAATCCCACAAACTGTCCAAAAGATATGATTCAAGTATATTATGTATCTTTCTATTTTACAAACCCTTTGAACAGCTTTTATATTTCACTTTTTTCATTCACAGCTGATGATCCAGTGGCTCAGGGAATGATGGCCACCACACAGAGAGACTTTCCTAACTTCACAGGCATCTTGCATACATCTGATGATGCCAATAAAAACAATAATCGAAAAAAATGCCAAAAGGATGTGTTAAATATTTTTGATTGAGGAATGAGTCAAGCTATTTTTGAAAATCTAAATATGAGCATATTCATGTTCTGAGGACTTCAAGACTCCAGTCTGAAAAATCAGACAAAACAAGTCAGGTCAGATTCTTCTTTCAGTTATACTGTTATACAGGACATCTGTATTGAATTCTGTAGATTTACAGGTAGATACAAACTGAGACAGAATCTCCACCGCAGAATATTAAATCCTAGATTAAATGTTCTTAGCACATTTTGATTGCTCTTACATACTAGTAAATACAATATTTATTTAATGTTTTCTTTTAATATCCCCTTCAAAAGTACCATTTAGTACTTGATATAATAAACCAAGTTTCAGCAATGAAAAGTACTCATACCTCCCTAACAGGAGTAATGCCTACAGAAAATTCTCAAAAATAATGTCATGTTTTCTTGAGTCCTGTGATGGTTTGGCCAGTGATGAACTCCTTTTCTGGGAAGGAAAAAGAACAGAGGGGAAGTATAGCCTGAATTTGTGCTGTATACTTGCTACCATTTGAGCCCTTCACACAAAAGGTGGTTCAGATCAGTAACATTAAAATGCCTGAAAGGCATCACATTGGAACACTGTGAGTCTGATCACCCTATCCTCTGAGCACAGGATCTATCCTTATGGTTTCTGTGGGTCAAAGTTAAAGGTCATTCTTAAGAGGAAGTTAATGACTACCAGTTTTCCTCCTGCTTCACCCCATATTTGGATCATTTGAAGCACTCCAATGTAAGCACTAGGCACTTTAAGTAAATATTAGGGTGTATTACCCTGCGTCTTTAGGAAAATCTATCCAGAGGAACCAACCAACAGTCAAGAAAAACATTATTGTTATTTATGTGCTGACAATGGAGTCCAGTTCATTCCTGTTTTAAGGATTTTATGTACACTTTGGAAAAAGTCTTGTTTTCCACTCTCATAATTTCAGGGTAACAGAAGTGAGAAATCCCCATTTCGCAGAGGAAACAGAGCATTTGCTGAAGAAACTCTTCATTGAAGCAGCCCATTAAGCCCATCCCACAATCCATGTATGAGATAGAAGACCTCAACAACAGTCATCTTCCAACCAGAAAAAATCATTGTGTTGCCACAGAACACTTCCTGCATGAGTGACATGAGTGTAAGCTGATATTTCCTTTGAAGATAAATACATGAACTTGTTGCTTATTTTCTTAATGATGGCAGCAGGGACTTCTTCTGTAGAAACTGCAGGATGTGTCAGCTAGAAGATATACATGGTTCAGTCTACTGTACCTTTGCCTGTGTATTTGCATTCTGCACACCAATTTATTTCTCTCAGAGAGAGAGTATTCCAGACTTGCAACAGATTAACATAGGTCTCCTGTACTGCTTTTATTTAAGCTGCAATATAGACATGTTTCCTCTTCTGGCCCCAAATACGGAATTTCCCCAGAACTACCCTGGCCTGAAGCCCAAGATGAACAAAATTCAAATGAAAGTCAATAAACATAATGATTTCATCACCGTAACTTCCTGAATCATAGGAATAGCCTGCATTTTCTGAAAGGTCACCTAGATTTGAGCTTTCAGGGTCGGGTACTCTTCAGTGCTTGCTACCCAGTGGAATTTTCAACCTAGTTTTAGGTTCTCAGGTAAGTGAAGAGATTTTAATACCTGAAAAGCCAGTGGCCTGGAAAGGGTTTTGTTTAAACCATTTTTTGAACACTGTTTTTGCCTCAGTCTCACAGTAAGGAAAACAACTTTTCATTATCTCTTCCATATGTAGATGAATAAGAAATGTAAAAGCATATGCAGTCACAAAAATACATAGTATGCCTGGAATTATATTCTAATGTCTACTTTTATTTGCTCACATTTCTAAATAAATCAGTGGAAAATATTATTTTCTATATTGTAAGTGAGCATATGTTTCTTGTGAATTTTAAATTCAAAGCATCATCCTCGAGTGATTCAGATTTCATATGAAAAAAGTCCACTGTGATTTAAATTTGTTTGTTTCTTAAACATGCTAATATATCGAAACCAGAGAGATGCTGAAAGCCTTCTTTTCCAGTTCCTCTATCTATTACACAGAAGGAGATAAAATGGAATTCAGACTTATTCCTAAGGAAGTACAGATGCATTCAAAATCTCTCACTCCAGCTAATAGTTTGTTATATCAAAATGAAATCAAAAAACTTACTGAATTTATTGGCCCTTTCATGGACACATTCCTGCACACAGCATGATTTCTGATTTGTAGTAAATCAAGCATGCATAACTAGGAACTAACTTAGTACTCTTATATGGTGGCTCTCTCCGATTAAACAGATGCATGGTTTATCTCAGTAAAGATTGATCAGCAACCAGCAGTTGCTATATTTCTTTTTCTTTTAGCTAGAAACTCCTCATGCCCTCTCTGGATGGTAAATTATATTACTATATTTTCCCAGGTAAAATAGGTCTTTCCATCATTTTCTCCTTAGCTACTTCTTTCCTGGTTAATCTTCCTATATTGATGCACTTCTTATGAAACAGAGAGCACATACTGACCATTGCATGAAGTAGATCTGGAGGCTGGGCTGGAGGCAATGAATAAGGAATAATTAGGATTAAACAGGTCTTGATCTGCTTCCATCTTGATTTCACACTAGCCAGAACTAGCACTGAAAGGAAGAGGCAGGAAAGCAGAAGGAAAAGTGGGGGAGTGAACGTGTTATTAAAGCGTGTTTTGATGCTTACATATATGGAGCAAAATGATATTTGTGCAGGGACATGTGGTTTTTATAATTTTCTGGTTTTAAAATGCATTACCTTCTAACATGAGCATTCATCTAATGTTGCTGCATTCTCTATAGACTTCAACAATGATAAACTGCACTTCAAGTCTCCAAAGCATATCACAAACACTATTCTGCAACTTCAGAAGAGAAGGGAAAAAAAAAAAAAAAAGAAAGGAAAAAACTGCATATAGAAGTTTTTGAGAACTGGAATTTGGGAAAAGAAAATAAAGAGAAACTTTATGCAAGGATCTCAACAGTTTTAAGTATGTCAGGCACATTCTTCATAAGCATTGCTTGCATGTTTAGAGGTCATCACAGTCAAAATAAGGCATTCAAATCTTGTTCTTATTTAAACAGTATTGGAGTGTATGAACTCAATGTATTAGTTCAAGGCCAACAAAGCTCTCAGTCATTTGTGTTTTAATTTCATTTATTTATACAAGAAAAAGTTTATTCAACATGTGAGAGGTTTCTCAGAAGGTTTTGTATGACTAGGGTTCTCTAGGCCACCATGGCATCATCTGCAAATGCAGATATCTGCTTTAGTGACACTCCACAACATGCACTTTTGCGTGAACACTTTTGCAAAAATGAAATATTTGTTCAGGTCCAAAGGCAGCTGTAAAAATTTCTCTGAAGAAAGTGGAAACGGACAGTGGAATCTTGTGGATGGATGGATGGATGGATGGATGCGAACACACACAATGATAATATAACGAACAATAATAAGCAAGGTGGGTTGGATTTCACTCAGTTGTATTTCCTCCTGAACATCTATGAAAAAAGAGGAAACATTTTTTACAACTTTTAGTTGTCCTGTTGAGTGAGACAAGGATGTCTGACTTTGGCAGTGCCAGAGCCCAGGTTAAACGGTTCACTTTTTTCTCCATCTCCCCTCCCACTGCAACAGTGGCAGCAGCAACTTAGAGCTTTGCCAGGCTTCTTCTGTTTTCTGCAAGCAAAGTTGTTATTATCTTATAAGCATCATGTACGAGAAAGAGATGTGCCTACTTCTTACCCTGGTCCAGGGCTCTGAGCTGCCTGTGCATGTTACTTGGGTTATATTTGGTGCTTGAGTACCTCTTCCCCTTATCCCCCAGAAAAAGCAGGGGCATCAGATAACTCTCCCTGCAGCTGCAGGTTGCTGGCTGGGTTATGCTGAATAAGTAAAATTCATCTTAGTGCAGGGAAACATTGCACAACTTAACAGAGCTGCAAGACTGAAGAAGTGAAAAGCAAACATGAGGTGAAGTGTTATGGTAAATGTTGGAAAATGTCGATCCATATCCAGAGAAATGAATCTTAGAAAGGTTTGGAAATGTGAAGAAAAGGAAAGAAATGCCTTTTCCTTTTCATTTTCTCCAACAGCAGAGGGTGTGACAGAGGTAGGGTCAGAAGATGAGCTGGTGAAAGGGAAAAGTTATTCCTTCAAACTCAGCCCTACAACAGGCATCAGGCCCAGAACCTGTGAGAGAGTCCTTGTGTTTTTAGGTCTCATAATCCTGTTGGCAGGTGAAGGGCAGTTAAAGCTTCCATGTGTCTCAAATAACACATGGCACCTGAGCATCTGTCATGCCTCCTCACATCCCAGGTAGAAGGTCACTGACTGTACTCCTAGGGAACACTATTTGTCTCACAAGAACGTGCTGCAGGCCAAAAGTCAGGCAATCACAGGCTCCAGACTCAGTTGACTGTTGTTAATAATTCCTTGTAGTTCACAACCTTTGTAACCAGCCCAGGCTTAATTTCCCTAAGCAACTCAGCAGGTAGCTATTGGTAGATGTGCAAAAACAGAGACAAAATGAATATTTTATTAAACAAATAGCCACAGGCTTAGGAAATGTAGACCTCTCAAGCGTTAAAGAGTACATTTGCAGGTTCGTGTTGCGATTTAGGACTGACTGGTGTGGCAGGTGCTGGAATCCCTCCAGCCTCACCCAGAGCTCAGCAGCAAAAAAGCGAGCTCAGAAAAAGCAGCATATCCAACATGGCTTCTCAGAGTAACTGGATCCATACAAGTGAAGCAATCCTGAGCAGATGCCCACAGCCACCAGTAAACCTGAAAATCCTAGAAAATAGGGAAAATACTCACTATACTAAACTGGGATCCATCGGGCAAGTGAAAGAAGATCAAGTCTTTTGGGATTCATCCTAAAAGATATGATGATACTCTTTTCTTAAGAAGCTATCATGCGCTGTGTTAGGGAAAAAAAAAAAAAAAAAAAAAGGCATAAACAACAAAAATCAGGTTGTTCCCATTTGGTTAAAATGATTGCTATCTCTGCTTATTCTGTTTTCAGTGAAGTGTGCTGTAACTCTAGCCACTGAGCAATTGAAAAGAATGAATGCATTAATTGCTAAGCTGTATTAAGTGTTTAAGTAAACGATAAGTTTGGAATTTCCTTTAATGGCTTATTTACTATACTTACAGTAATATTTTGAACTATGTACTGATCTTTTAGATCTGTCATAAGACTTTTCTTACTTTGCCTGGAGACACATAACATGTCAGACTACTGCTGTGAGCTGTTTTGCTGTGCAGTGCTGGGGATTTATTCACTCTTACTCAAATCAGCACAGATGGGATTGTGCTCACAGAAGATTTTTGTTTTCAGTAAGCAACAACAAAAGTTTCAGTTAGGAAACAAATTCAGGTTTCCTAGGGTGAGATGAATTTTACCCTGTGAAATCTTAAAGCAAATGAAAGGCTTAATTTTCCCATGCCTTAAAAGGAATAAAGATTAATTATGAGACTTGCAGTAAAAGTTGCAATAGTAGTTGTGAATTACTACCTGTGAAGACATAAGGGCAAGGTGCACAGAAAGCTGATATGTTCAGAAAATATGAACAAGGTTTTAGACATTAAAGCACCTTTTCAGTTACCAGAACCTCCTGGAGGTTTATATTCACTGAGATGTATTTGCTGAATTCTGACAGAGGAGATACCATACACATAAATTTACGTGATAACTACTACAGACTGACAAGAATTATAATACATAGGAGAGGCTGCTTTCTCAGTGAACTACCCAGTGGGATTTTGACTAGGATAGAGATGAGGCAATGCACGTGACAGCATTTTTGAGCTTTAAATATTACCTTTGCCCCAGTTTAAATTGTATTTTTGCATGATGGTCTATAGCTTTGGTGTTGCAGGAGAGGTTACAGAAGGGCTTTAGTCAAATAGTAATGCAAAGGTGGCACAGCAACTTGAGCAATAACAGTTCATTAACTAGCTGGAGTCACACAGCTTCTCTGACCTCTTTGGTAACCAAACAACTCTGGATAGTTTGAAAGCTTCTCTGCAAATCTACACTTACACAAACTAAGTTGCCTGAAATCGTATAATCAAGTGTGCTTAGTCAAGTTAAATCTTCAGCTCTGTGAGCAGGTATCATACATGATACAAAACAACTCAAATTCAGTAGTGATAGACCTATTAATGCATCCCAAAACACTATCTAATTTGACTTTAAAATTGAAGTAACTAGAGAAAAGAGAGGTCTAAAAAGAGAAAAAATAAAAAAAGCTCAACAGAAGAGATTGTGACATTCCTTTATAAATCTTTATTGCTTCGACATATTCCAAGTTGTTTCATTAAAATAAAAAAGACCTGTTGATTATCTAGGCTAAGAGTCATGTAACTTAACTTGAAATGTCTAAAAGATAGACGTTTCAGTCTGAGTGAGACATTTTAGCTTTTCCTTATAGAGAGAAGCTAGCAACAAGATGATTCATGTGACCTGTCTTTCAATTGCTATCTGAACATGAGACAAATCTGTCTCTGCCTATTTCTTCTTGTTGACTGTAAAGAGATTTTGAGGTGAATAGTTCAATCTTACATGTTTAAGTTTTAGATGGGTAAATTGTGGTAGACTAAATCTTATACTTCCTCTGTCTTCCTGTCAATATTATTTCTTTCACAGAATCACAGAATGTTAGGGATTGGAAGGGACCTCGAAAGATCATCTAGTCCAATCCCCCCACTGGAGCAGGAACACCTAGGTGAGGTTACACAGGAAGGCGTCCAGGCAGGTCTTGAATGCCTCTAGAGTAAGAGACTCCACAACTTCCCTGGGCAGTCTGTTCCAGTGTTCTGTTTCATTACACTTTCTTCTGTATTCACTCTCTCTCAGCAGTAAAATTTCCTCAACCTACCTTGGGAATTGATTCTACAGCATGGCAGATGAGAAGTCACATAGCTTACCCTGATACTCAGTAGTATCAAACTTCTTCCACAGATTATCTCAGAAGTGTCTTAAAACACTCTGCTGTCACTGACTTTCCCTAGTTATCTCCTTTTATTTCTTTATTAGTTTCCCTTTCTATGTAATTATTGTGTGATAGAAGCTCTAAAAGTTTAAATTATCAAGCCATGAATATAATGATTGGAAAAATATATAATGGTAACAAAGATTTCAGTCATACAATAGATGCAGTAAATAATTTGTTAATTTTCTCACCTCACCCCTTGAGCCTTGGCTTTAGTATGTGAGAGCTTGTTCTAAGGATGAAAGAGGAGCTCAGTTCTCTTGCTTGTTGAAGCTCTGAGTTTTATATTTTGTTTGAACAAGTAGGCAAGGCACTAGCTACTTTGGAAGTATGAAAATTTCAGAAAACATGAGCAAGAGAGTATGCATATCAAATAAAATGATTTATTTTCACACAATCTGTGATATCTAGAAAATAATTTCTAGTGACATTCGTTGAAAAAATTCCCACCAACAACACTTACCAGACTGCCTGACTTCTGGCCTTATTTTAAAAATCAATGCAACACAAAACAGTACAGAGCAAGCAACTTCTTCAAACATATTTTTCCCTCTGTTGTTACTGCTACCTTAATACAAAACCTCAGAATACATAATCAGAAACGTAAATAGCTTTTTTCAGTTTTATTGCATTTGCTTTTTGGAAATAATGTTAATTTATTATATGTGAAACATATTGTATTATTATATGTGTGTACTATATAACTTGCCACATTTCTGTACAGCATGTGTTACTGTAAGATTTGTTAATGACATTAATTGCAGTGTTTTTTTGAGTTGGGTTGCCATAACCTGTCTGAGTGCTATAGAAAGACTAGCCAATGCAAGCTCCCACTGGGAAAGAATACAGAAAAGAATACAAAAAAGAAAACCAGGCTTCAATGACAGAAAATTAAAACATCAGAAACAATGCGAAACATCAGAAACATGCAAAAACATGAAATTTTGCGGGATTTTTTGGTCTGTTTCTACTCTGCTTAATCCAATGTTCAATAAGAATGACGGCAAACCTTACACAGGATCCCACAGAGTTTGTTCTTGGATGTATTCACCTAGAAAACAAATAAAATGCAGGTTCGTTTGAAGTCTATAGAAAAACTGTTGGGAAAACTACAGGTAGCTGAGGAATTTGACAAGGACTGCAGTGCTCTGTGGTATATTCCCACCATCTTCTGTGCTGGAGGGAAGATGATGGTTCTGCTTCACAGCAAATTTTGAGGTTTAGAATTTGTGGGGTTGAAACAAAATATTTGGAACACAGTCTCAAAATGTAGTTGCACCGAAACAGAGGCCAAAGACTTTCCATTCAGAAAGCTCATTGAAAGCTTCTTCAAAATCTGTTCAACTCCATTAATGATTCAGCTTAAATAACACCTTTCAAGAAAAAAAACATTTTGTCAAAAACTGCCTGACCAACTATGCCCTGCGTTTAGAGAGGCCATTTAAAAATAGGTTTAAAGGCATTTTTAGAATTGAAAATTAGGGGAAATCTATTTACTTGAGAAGTGTAGATCCATAAATAATGCTGAACTTCTATCTTCATCTAGTAACAACTGGTATTTCTGACAAGTTGCAATTACTTTTCAAGGACAAAAGCTGCATGTGACTTTTCAGGACAAACCCTTCAATTCCTGCTCAGAACCCAGTGACCTTTCTGTTACTGACCTCTGCTACAGAGCTATCTGCCTTTTTTTTTTTTTCAGTTACCTGACCTTTTGCAGAAAACATAATAATCCTAACAAACAAGAAATGTACTACAAACAGAATAACTTATAGATGTGCCCATAAAGCAGGTCTCTGTTATCAATTTGTGTATCTGCTGTTTACTTGTAATGTCCCTGTTCTCCTTTGCCTACCATCATCTATGATAATTACTTCGTTGTTCTTCCAGAAAAATTCTCCTTTGGACAATATCCTTGTATTTTTACATATTTGCAGACCATCTTGCTCACAGTTGGGGCATTAATAATAACAGAGAAGACTTCACATACTAGGATTTCAAACTGTCCTTGCAGAGACATGAGGCAAATTTACAAGGAGTGAAAAAAGTAAAAATTTCTGTGTTGAGTTAAATTCTTTTGTGAGACCACTGTTCTCAAAGATAGTGCAGAGTGAATGAAGAGAGATACACATTTCTGCCTCTGACAGTACTAACCAGACAGCTCTAGATTATATGGAGTGTTTATTAGGTCACTTGAAAAAGGCAAGGCCATAAAAACCACTACTCAAATTATAAATTTTTCATACTGACCCATTATCTCATAGTTTATGATAGTTCAGACCAACAAAATTATAGATGGCTTTGATAAATATAAGCAGTCAGGATATGAGGCCACAGTGCTAAGGAATTCTCTCTAATGTCTTTGGGTCTAAAATGAGGAGATCATGTAAGACCGAAGCCCAGTTATCTACTCCATGAACCTTCCATCCAGGTTTGAAAACAGGTTTCTTAGCCACAATTAAATAAGATAACATACTTCTTTAAGTGAAAAAGTGCACAGTGAGTGCTTGTGAGAGACTGAAAAAGTCTGATTTTTAGAAATTAATTTTAGTGGATTAAATAGCTCCATCTGTAAATAATTTCAAATTCAGACTAATAGGAGTTGAGAAAACTATCTTCTCAACCAGTGTATGTTTGAATTTAGGAAGCCTAAAACACCTTTTGCCATGTTATTATCAGACCTTAAAGGTACTAAAAGCGCAAAAATCCTTCAGATGACTTTTCCCTTCTAAATGACTTCTTGTTCTGAGGTACCTGGAAACAGGTCTGGTTTTCAGCTCATTATGTGTTTAGGCCTCTGTGAAAACCAGGCTAGAATGGCGTTTTATGTGTTACAGACTCCCTAGGAGAGATGCAGGTCATGAGGAAAGCATGGCTGACAGATAATTGAAATTCACTTTAGGTATGCTAAAGCTGATGCAAGCTGATCCCAGGGGTCTGAATCTTCCAAGTACACAACGTAACAGCCACTGGACTGCCATGGGATTGCTGGCACTTCAAACCTATGGCATGTGAACACAAGAAAGAGTGATCGATAATCAAAGTAGTGCCAATTTAGAATTATTGAAAAGTCTCAAATATATGTATTTCGAATGTTTTGGACCTGACAAAGCAAAATCCCCAAAACTTTGCTTCCTGGTAAATTTTCAATATATTCTGATTAGAGAAGATGTATTGCTAGGTGATAACTCAAGAAATATTCAGGGAAGGAGCACAGTGTTTGAACTGGATTGAATAATGCATCTGACAACACAGAAGTAATTAAAAAATAATAAATCTACTTTTTCTGAAAGACAAGTTCCTACCCTCAAGTCAGTTTTATGTGCAACCTACACATATGATTACAGAAGGAAGCTTTTTGTGTACTACCATAACACATGATTCTTTGAAAGTAAGAGGTATGCAAATATATACAAAAAAATCTATATTACAGATAAGTGTACCTGTCATATCATTGTTTATTCCAGTCTGTGAATCTTTAAAAGCACTTTAGAGTGGTTAGTATTTTGCCTCCACTGACCTGTGTTGAGCTTGCTAAAGATTTATGATCAAATACAGCGTCTTTCAAAATCAATAGTTTGTTGGTCAGAAAGGGTTTCCTCAAGCACGTACAGCTAGGAGGATGCCTGAAGATGCTGAACAATTCCCTGGTCTGCAACGAAGAGCCATAGGGGATTTTATCATAAGGTCGATTACTTATGGGTGGACAGAGTTTTCAGGTCATCATTTTCTGTAATCAGGAAGGAACAGGAAATCAAAATGTCTCAGTAAGCTTATTCAATATTGAGGTCAAATTCCTGTTATAAATTGTTGTAGTTTTGTTTGCTTCAAGAAAGCAGTGTTGAATTACCTCAGCAGAGTAGACACTGGTAGATGATTTTCTGTCTTCTTGATCTCACTTTTCGGATACCATGTTGTAGAAAAACAGAGCATTTTGTATTACCTTTGAAATTTGTTGAGGGGTTTACAATTTCCATTGAAATCTTTACTGCAAGACTGTACTGCTGTTTGATTCTTGCTATTCATTTGCCAAGCAAGACTCAAGCCCATTGTTGGAACCACAGGGATGGGGTGCCCAGGAGGTCCATGGGTGGCAGCGAGAAGCGAGACAGCATCAGTGCAACAGTGTGAGACCTCCCCTGTCCTCCAAATAGCAATGCTGACTGCAAAGAAGCACAGCCATGGTTGCCTTCTCCCATCAATAGACTTGAAGGGGAACCGTGGTGAATAATCTCTTCTGCCTGCATTCATTTCTGGTGAGACATTGAGTGAGCCACTCAAGAGTATTAGCACCAGCTACCCAATGTATGTTTTCTGAGATGAATTTTAAAAATTGTCAAGCACCTAATTTCTGTTGAAATCATGTTGTATGTTAGTGCTTTTTATAGCATCTGCTTTGTTCATGTAAAAAGATGCCTCACTGAGGAACAAATGCCATCTCCAAATTATCCAAAGAGAATGTTTTAAGGATAAAGTACAGCTCTCCATACTATACCTGCTAATACAGCTGTACTGAAGGGATGATGAAATAGCTACCAGAAGAAGCCGTTAGGAGAAACAATAAAAGGGATAAGCAAAACATAAATCCAGACAAAGAGAAGGTAAGTTGAAATCAAGGCAATAAGAGAAGCATTTCTCTGGCTCAGCCATATTCAAAGCATACATCTAGATGGAAGCAGTACAACATTAATGTCCACAAAAGGCATTAATAGAAAATTCAGACATGAGACAGAGATTTAGGATTTTCTAAATAAACATCCTACTGCAAACAGAAACCACTGAGTGTTAGACATTCTCTCTCCTGCATCAGAAGCAGGAGGAAGAAAGAAATGGGTTCCTCCATCTGGTAACTCTCTGTGTTTGCTCTCATCTTCTCCCATATTTGTACTCTGGTCCTTTTATCTCAGAATTCCTGATATAACCACAACTCTTAACTGATCTATTCTAAAGCTCAACTTTGTTTCTTTACAGCAGATAGTACTGTAGGACTGTCTAAATTTAGTAGACAGATTTTTTGTTCTACCTTGACTGTACAACATTAGATGCTGGACTTTCTTCTCTTCATTCCTACTTACTGCTTAGTTTTGAACACAAAGTCAAACTTTATATGATCTTTAGGAACTGACATTGGTTTCTTTTTTAAAAAAAGTTTTTCCACTTGCTACTTTTTCAGTACTCAGCTGGACCTACACATTCTCTGTCAGCTGCTTTGTTATGTATGAATGGATATTATGTATAATCTGTCTGATTTTTAATTATCTCATGTCCTTTTTGTTTTGTTTGTCTTGCACATCCTGAATTCCTGCTACAATCAAATCTGGGGTATAATGAATGAAAGATTGGCCCTTACTAATTATGTCTAAAATTTGCTCTTGTGCAAGAAACTACTGGAAATCTTTGAAATTAACAGTTCAACTCAGGACTAAAATTTACCGGATAATGAATACTTTCCAGTCTTCTAAAGTTTGCCTGTTTCTCTGATTTCCATGGATAGGTCTATGGTGCTGCATTATTTCATGATTCTTATATTTTTTGTTTGTCTGTGTTTTTATTTGTTGTTTAGTATGCTAAAAACCTTCCTTAGTACCTGCTTTCAGGGAAAGCATTAGTATTTATAAAAAGGAAAAGAAAGAGGGATGAAGAGTCTCCTTTCCAGGCCTGGGCATTGTTGTCATTGTTGGCTCAGTGCTCTTTTCTTGCTCTGTTCTGTTTGTGTTTGTGAAGTTCAGAGTTTCCTCTCACCAGATGGTCTTCTGCATCATGTGACATCTACATCACATTTACAGGTGTAGGCTATATGTGCACCAAGTATCCAGGTAGCTGCCAGTTATATATTAAAGCTTTGGATGTTATTAGCAACTTTAATTACCAGAACGTGAATCATGTACTCACATGTCATCTAGTTATGACCAGTTAGCTGAAACCCTTAGCTGTGTTACAAACTAACAGCACCTAAGAGCACAATATGCCAAAGCATTTCTGATTTGTAAAAGAAACAACTTTTACAGAGCTATAATAATAAATATTGGTGAGAATAATTTCCTTCATCAACTAACAACTTGTGAACTGTCCATTCAACCAAAAAGGTCAGCTGTACAGTTTGTTTACATGAACACTGATTTATTTCAAACTAGTGTTGAACTGATGCGTTTTAAACTTTTTCATCTGAACAAGCACAAACAACTTTCCAGTAATACAGACAGCTGAGGCATAGTGAGGTTATTCTCCTTAATGGAGAAATAATTAATTACATCACTAAAATAAACATTTTCTGGAATTTATGACAGGAAGCATCTTTTATATCCTATTGTATTCTCTTATGTAGAGACTGGTTTTTCCCAAATTTTCACTAAGATTAATAAAATAAATCTGAAATTCAAGTGTTAGAGAGATTGCCAGAAATCTCTGAATACCCAAATGTATATCACCTTTCCTCCACTAAAATACTTCGACTGTGTTAAAAGTGAATAACAGTGTAATTAAAGAAAACACAGATAAGGTAATGGAAATCCCCTTGTTACTTAAAATATCTGACTGAGGAACTGAAATATTCTATAAAATGTTGGGTTTTCCCTCTGCTGTGATACGTGATTACGTTCCCTTTGATGCACAAAAGTGAGCAGTCAGTGATGTTAAGGCCTGCAGGCATCTTGTGCCTTTTCCTGGGGAGTTCTGTGCGGAGGGGTCAGAGAGCCTGGGGATTTGGGTTCTCTCCAGTTTCTCATGTCGGCTCTTGCCGATGGGAAGAGAGGGGTCTGTAATCCATTGCGTGGAGGATGGCTTCCCCAGGCCCTGCTGACCCAGCTGCTCCCGAAAGGTTAAGCTTGAGTTGTGCAATGGCTTTTCCCTATGTTTGTCCTGAGACTTGTCCTCTGCCCCAATTCTCTACACTGCATCTTTTCTCCAGAGAGCCATTCCTTACTCCTCCTGGGCCTGATCCCAGAAGCACTGGGATGACGAGAAATCACAGAAGAGAGTTGCACTAATTTTAGTAGGCTTGGGAAAATCTCTCGTGGAAATCAGAGAGAACAAGCCCCCAAAACAAATAAAGAGAAAGATGAAAAAGCTATAGGTGAAGTCCTATTTCACAATTAATTGAATAGTAATAATTCCTGACCTCAATAATGTTAGAATTTAACTTTGTGTATTCTTGAGTACTTCTAGCAATCAATAAGTTATTTTAGTAAACAGAAAGCATTTTGATTACTTCACCATTAGATCTCTTCAAAATGTTTGTGGAATATTATTTTGTCTTTATGGTCCTAAAAGGCATTCAGTAGATGAAAAACCTCTTTAGCACTAGGATGAACTAGGATCCAAGCATTACATGGTGCTTGGTTTATATTTTCCTTCCCTAGTCTTTGGGTTTTTACTCTTCCTGGAAGAAATTAATAATTTGATTCCCTGTGTGTCATGCACTTACTAATAAATTAAAAAGGAAAAATATGTCAAATTGATCTCTTCACTAAGGTGGCTTGTGTTGCAGTATATATAAATTAGTTTAGGTAATAAAAAAAGTAAATCAAAACAATCATCTCCCACTCTGTTGTTCTCTCAAGTAGGTACATTCATACATATACACACATGCACACACACACACAAAAGTATTTTGGTATGTATGCTTTCAAATTTTTTGCAAAAGTGGTTTTATATTTGTAAGTCACTCTAAATGACTTTTTCGTGTATGAAGATCCCACTGAAGTCAAACTAGCCTGTAGAAATTGATTTTTCTTCTTGTTGGAGTTGTTCCTCTCTTGCCCAAGGAAGATGTGACCAACCTTCCGGACCTGACCGGCCATGAACTTAAGTCTTCCCCTAGTGGAGAGTTGTACCTCATTATTTGATGAGGCAAGATGGCAGCGATTACCAACTAGTCCACTTCTCCACTGTGGAGGGCATGGGGAGCAACCATCAGGACTTTGGATGGTTTGTCAGTGCCTGACAAATCTGATATTCCCAAAGATTAATCTGGTTCAAGTGTAAGAAGAACTTGAAGTGATTATTCAGTAGGTTTTGGTGTAGAGGGCAGAGATAAAGGGTGATGACTTCACAGTGGCATCTGTTGCTGAGCTAATGGGCTGTTGTTTTCTGCACTAGTTGGAGCTGTTTCTGGGTGTGTAGACTTCATTTCTATGCTTCAAAGCACTTCCATTATTTTATTTCTCCATCAGCTGAGACTGGAAGAAATTATATGTAAATGTTCAGTAAGCACTGGGGAGTCCCTCTGTGCCAGATCAAACCATTCTGATGGAATACTTGCCCACTGAGGTTTTATTCTCCAGTGGTGGGCAGATTTTACCTGGCTTTGCTGATTATACTGGTCCCTCTGAAATGAAGTACCTGCCACCATAAACATCAATATTCTCTTTCTGCCCCCTGCCCCAACCTGCACTCCACAATGAGCTAGAAATGGGGTCCCAGAAACAAAGAGAAAGACCTTATCATTTGGATTTGTGATTATCTCTCCTTCTGACAGCAATGTTTGATCCTATAGTCACAAAGGCAGCTTCAAACAGAACAGGTTAAGGTGAGAATGTTAACCAAAACCAGAGAAGAATGAGTGAGAGGGTGTGTGTATGTGTGCAGAGCAGATATGTTCAGAGTCACTTCTGTGGCATTTATCATTTCATGCCTATTAGCAAATTTGTGCTCACAATACTCCCACAGATTAAGTAGCATCATCTGTGTGTGTGAGAAACAAGGAGGAAAAAAGAAAGAAAGAAAGAGAAAGAATCATTGGGGAACTCCCAAAGCACCAAATATTTGTTGTTACTTAAACTATGTAATTTCATATTGACCTGTCTCATCAGAGACAGGTGTATCTTCCTTATGATGTAACAAAACTCTGTGTTCACTGAGATTGACCCTGACTCCAAACCCACAAAGCTATACCTTTCCTATGAATCATTACTCCAAAATAAAAGAAACATATTTATTTGCAAAGAAGTAATGCATCTTAACGGGGAAATAAATGCTATTTAAGCTTGAGAATGAAAGGAACAAACTTACTGAAACTGTGAGCTGGTCCAGTGCTTCATCTGTAACTGAAGTACGGAATTTTATCTCTGTATTCAGAGGCATTTATTATTAGATGGTTGTTGCTTCTAGGTCAGGCTTTGTTAAGAAAGTAATATTTCATTAGTTGAAGACCTAAAACTTTGATAGGGAACCCACTCTGAATTACTGTGATCCTGTGGTTGGCATAAATTCTGCCTCAGTGATTGAACCCCACTGTGAACTTATCCACATCAGAAAGTGGTGAGGAGACCTGGTTATCTGAGAGACCAGATCTGTCAAAAAAAACAGGATTTGCTCAGTATATGCCAATTTTTCCAAAATCCAATCACATCACAGTAGAATACAATTTTGGATATAAAGAGAAGGGGGATAAGCTGAGGTTAGATTTTTCTGGTCAGGCTGGGAAGACCCACTCCAGAATTGCACTTGCTGGTACTTGTCTGGCCAGCAAGAGAACAAAAAAAAAACAGGCTTGAATTATTATCTCTTGCATCCCAAATAAGTGTTCTCATCGTACCTCCCTCCCCACCCCACTCCTCTCCACAGTACCCCCTGAAAGGCTTTGAAATGTTTTCATTTCATAATGACGTGGAAATGGAATATTTTTGTAATCTCAGAATGTTTCACAGGTTAGACAACTTGTTCCCTGCTTAGCCCCATTGTCTTGTGCCCTGTGTCTTAATCAAGCTCTGTCTATAATTATAATTCATCTAGAAATAATGCACATAGAAAGTGCCAGCAAACACAATCAGTAAGAAAGTAAATGAGCTAACTGCCCTGTCAAGTAACCACTTTATTCTTACACTGAACAGCATATAAATAAACCCTAACTTACCTACATGATGTGTATATACCATCTTTTGTCTTTAGATATGAAGTATTTTGTGAACAACAAATTCAGGATGCCATTTAAGCACATGTTTAAACCCTTCTTCTGAAAAGGGCTTAACTGAAACACTTGTTAAAGTGTTTTCCTAATTAGAGGCTAATTGATGAAACCTCCTGACTTTCCTGTGAAGGGCTATTTCTCAAATGGGAAAATGAAAGCCAGACGAATTGTCTTGCCAAAGACTGCACAGAGAGTTACAGACGGAGCAAAGATTTGGGCATCTATCACCTAGCTCCAGACAGAACTGTTTTCCTAAGGTCCATGCAGCCTTATTTCATGTATTCATAATACGTTCACAGGTTAACTGGTAGAGTTGTATCACAGACTTTGAAGTCAGGAAGTGTGGTAGACTACAAGGATACAAGCTGACAACTTTGGAAACATTCTCTAATGTCTCTTTATGGGTCAGGACACAGCAGAATAAATGAGAACCTGGGTACTTCTTTATTGACACCTTTCTTTGCAATTCTCAGACCTTGTAAATCACTCAAAAAAGTCCCAATTTCTGCACATCATACAAAGAGAAAGGCAGAAGCATTTTCTTTGACAGAGAAGGTCAAGGATATTTTTCACTTCCGTATGCAATTCTGGCAGCCAAGGGAAATCCAGATTCATGAACAAGGAAAATGATTCTTACGGTCAATTAATCTATTGCTTCAGTTCCCTTCAGAGTGATTGCTGTGATCCCCAGGTGTTTTTACCCTGAGCAGAGACTGCCTGTCTTAGTCTTTGATGACAGTCTGAGAAATTACTTATGGACAGGTACTTACTAATACACATGTTAATGCATCAACCACACAGCAAAATATTTGTTCAGTTAAATAGAAGCCAACCTATTTTCAGTGTGAAAGGGCCAATGCCATATTTCTGTAAATAGAGCTGGGTCATTGTTGTAGCTGAGTATTAGGAAAATTATGCCTTAATGAAGTATTATCTTTGAAATATTTCATTTCAAGGTATACTTCTCTCTTTGACAGCCGCAGCCTTTCTGAATAAAGCAGGGATTTCTGCAGCAAATTTATAGGCACATTTAACAGTACTAATCTGGGATTCAGCACTTTACCAAATGTATTAGAATGTAGCAGTAAGAAATATTCCCAATTTATGAATGAGTTCAGTGCTTAGGGAAGTGAATGAGACAAGAAAAGTGTGGGCAGAGGGAGGTGTGTAGTACCTCACCCTGCCTTCCTCCTTCTCCACAAGATAACTTTCTCAAAGTTGGACCCATTAATTTTGAGGATTGGTTTCAGAAACAAGTTATTTTCTAAACAAAAATATCTTATGTGGAAAGTCCGGTTTGAAATGGTTAGCCTTGAAGGAATATTTGCTTTAATCAAACATACTTGACTGAAGAATATCCAGCAGAATATCTGTGGCCTAAAAGTTCCTGTATCTGCCTTCTTACACAGTTTAGGCATCTGCCTTTTGATTCTGCCTCTTTCCCAACATCAGAGAGAGTAAACCAATCCTTTCCACTCACTGGCCCAGATTCTGGCTCTGTTCTCCCCCAGCTGCTCATCAAGTTCCTACTCCACCTTTGTGCTTCTGTAACATTTGTGTTCAGCTTTTTCTTATGTTCCCACGTGTTCTCCCAAGTCCCCTTCTTTCAAACGGCATCTCTCTCTTCTGCCAATTTTATATTTTATCCTAAACCCTCTTTTTAATCTTTCCCTGTTTATGTGGTTATTTATAGATAGATTAGATACAAAGATCTTATTGTCTTTTTTATTTATTTTTTTTTTTTTTTTTTACTCTTTTTTACTTGAACTCCAAAACAGGTGAAAACATACAGATTTTATATGTATAAATATATATATATATATATTTTTAAAATGAGGGAGTATTTTTTCCATGAAAATTACTCTACTTTTGCAGATATTTAGCTGATATTGAACCACAGATAGTAACCTGAGAATGACCACATGCTTTCCTTCCTTCCCAGGAGTCCTATTAATGAGACCTTCATCTTGCTTTAACTGGTACAGTTCTGTTGACTCAAAGGTAATACACTGATTTACCACAGCTGAAATATTGTCAGTCGACACTACCTATTTTGATTGTGTTCCTTGCATTCTCCATAGGCATATCACATAAACAAATTCACAAAATAAATTGTCACACGATAAAACAGCATGGCAATAAATCTATTTCACACCTGTGCACTGAAGCGTGGTTCTTCTGTTGTGTAGATGAGGCCAACATGTTTGTCACTGACATGTAGACCAAAGCTCTTGTGCTGACAGAGTGATTATACAATAATAATTCAGGGCTCAGAAATCTGTCCAGAAAAAGTCACTGAGAAGAAATTCTGCTCAGCAGTGATGTACGTAAATACACAGGTATTTCTGCTGCTGGATCGCCACCTCATTTACTTTCTTGAAATTGTACATAGGATGGGTTTAAATTCTTGTGCAGGAATCCAAATTTGTACCTTTAATTTTCCCCACTTTCTTAGCTCTGCTTCCCTCTTATAAGCTAATACATCAGATGTTTTACCTCACTTACTTTTAGTTGTCTAAAAGCTAAGTATCTCTTCTAAGCTGGTTGATCACATCCCCTCCAAGGCTGATGTGAAGAGCCTAATTCAGCCCAAAAGTACTTAGCTCTTAATATACATCTCCATAGTTTACATACATAAGCTAGATAAGCTTACACACCGAAATAATAAATATCTGAAACTGTGTGGGAACAATCTCATAATTTGTGACTGGATCTTTGTGCAGCAAGTCTGCAGTTATAGTACAGACAAGTATTTTAAGTATAAAAAGGAAAGATCACAAAGCTGAGCTACAATGTTTATGTGCTCCATAGATGTGAAATGGCACACTTTTTTCGATACAGACTTGTTACTATATACACACACACCTTAAAAAAACCCACAAGAATTATTGTTACAATCCATCTAATAACCATTTCATTGAATTATTCTTCCATTTTTCTGACATGACTTCAGTTAAATGCTTCTGCTTCCCCAGTGAATGGAGGGCAGCCTCATCCCAGGTGCTTCACGACTCCACTGAAATAATGTCTAAAAACTGAATTTAATTGTAACTCCATGGGTAGTAGGAAACACAATCTGAGATGAGTGAGTTGAAACTAATTTACATTGGTCCATTTTTAATTCTTGTCCTGAATCCAAATGTCTATATTTCTACTTTTTAATGTAATGAACTAGATGGAATTTGTTCCTTTGTTTCATTTCATACAGTATTTTCAGTTCTTTATAAATATACCAGTCATAGTGGTGGGCATGCGTATTTACAAAGAAAAAGTGTTAAGTCAGGTTTAAATGTACAATGGTTTGTATGTATATAGGATTAATTTCCATTATAGCTTTTCAACAGCTGTTTTTCAACACTCAGATGCCAAAAGGCACGTAGTTTCTTATTCCTGTAGATCCAGGCAGGTACATGCAACACTGGCACTCCCAGCAGTGACAGACAGACCTGATGTATCCCATCTGTTGGGAGTACCAAATGTCTCTGTTGAAGCTGGGCAAGCACAGCAAGAATAACACAGTATGGAACCATCAGACTCATGTACAAATTGCCTTCCCCTTGCAATACAAATAACTTCTTATATTTCTGAATGTCTAAAAACCTGAACTGCTGGGTATTTGTAAATCTAGGGAATCCCTAGCCAAAATTTTATAACTGCTTGCTACAGAAAGAGGCTAAGTGCTCTACATAAGGGTGAATAAGAAATTTCTGAATGAATAAGGGAATGAGTATTAGTTCATAGAGAATGATTTAGGAGATACAGGTGATCAGGTGTGATCTTACGTTAATATTGCCTACTTTTGCAAAAGGGTGAACCTTATTCTAGGTTGGGTAATCAGCAAGTCATATAAAGTAATCCTTCTACTCCACTGAACATTTTTAAGGTCTCAGCTGGATTATTGTACAAGGGTTTGAGTGCAACAGCTCTGAAAGAATGGAAACTAACAGGAAAAGTTACCAAGGGTCTGAAAGACACAATAACTGATGGAAGGGTTGGCACTGTTTATTGTATAGAGGACAGAAAATGGGATGTGAAAACAGTTTTCCTGTTCATTTGCTGCAATGGGGACATGTGTTCTCCCTGTGGTGTCCATTACAGGACAAGAAACAGTGGCTTTCATTTCAAAGTATGGAAATCCCAGGAAAGGAGCTTTAATGGAAAGGATCACGAGGTACAGGAATATATTGCAGGGCAAGATGTTGGAGACTCTAGGACTGAAGTTATTGTAAAACAGGTTTGAAAGATGTCTCTTACGAGTGCCACAGTTCAGCTGCTTCTGTCTGGGTTGAGGAGTGGCCCATGTGGCCTGTCCAGCCCACTCCACAGGGTTTTCTAGACATATATGTTGAAGGTTTACTCAGTCATCAAAACTATCAGGATCAGCACATATCAGCACATAGCACCTGCCCTACATCAGCCAAAATAGGCTTCATGCAAAGGAGTCAAAGTTTCATGTCAAAATGAACAAGCAATTAAGATAAAAATACCCTGAAACCCCTTTCCCATTAATCTTTGCTCTTCAGTCCCTGGTATGGCTGAAAGGGCTGGACCTGTCAAGTCACTAGTTGCTGCCAGCCTCTGCCACCACGTACCTCCTCCAACTTCTGCACCCATTTTGGCCTCTCTTGCACAATACCATGTGCACAGTCTCACTAAACCCCACTTCTAATTAAATCCCTATTGTTTCTGTATGGAGATATAAGCAGCAGACTGTCTTATACTAGGTGCAGGCAGCAGTGGCAAGGATGATGCGGGCTACACAATGAAGTGACTGTCATTCTTTGATAAGGAAGATTGCAGCATGCTTCTGTGGAATGGCTACTATACAAGGTAAACTACTCTTACAACTTTTTAGAAGCTATACCTAAAAAAACCCACAACCAACTCTATATGAGTCCTCAGTGTATACTTTTTATTTTGAAAGCTACAGTGGACAACGTGACATGTATCTCTAATTAAAGAGTACAAGAAAAAAAAGTAAATGAAAAGGCCTGCTCTTTTGGGTTTGCATTTTTCCTCTTGTAAATATTTGTGCCCCATCTAATTATTCCAGAGACATAAATAAAACTATAGCATTTAAGCTGTTTGAAACTTATTTTTCACATTCAAACAAAAAATAATTGATTCCCAGTTCCTTTAATGACATGTAATAAAACAAGAGAAATCTGGAAAAATACAGGTTTACCCAATAAAATAAATAATCTGACAAATATAATTTTGTACAGAGCAACATAAAATATCTTTGAATCATTTTGAGTAATAGCAAGAACAAATTTATTCCTCATAACCTAGTACTTTTGTCCAGAAGCAGTAGTAACTAAAAGAGTGTTCACATCTTTTAAATGATACAAAACCAGTGCAGATGAAGGATTTTGGCCATATAGATGGGCATATACTTCCAGGGAACCTTTTGTTACAAACAATAGTTTCATTCATACAAACAATATCATCATACAGAGACGACTTACTATCAAAGTCTTCGAGCCCAACCTTGTCCCTCCTGAAACTACTGTTGACTTCAGTTAAGACAAAAAGTGGCTCTGTAGTTTTTAAAACTCAGAGCAGACCTTCTTTTATGGGTGTTTTCCACTTAGAGAAACACATGATAGGAAAAAATTTGCCCTGCTTGCTCTTCATTTGCATCTGTATACCAAGCTAAACACAGTCTTGACTGAGCACATGTGATGCATTTGATGTTAGGAATGTTGAATGGATAAGGAAAGTGACAGACAAGTCCTTAAAAAAGAAAATTTGTCACATTGTATTTTAAGCTTAAAAAAACCCCTCTATTCAGAAATACAGTTCATCCTATTTTTAAGGCTTTCAATATATTGCAAACAGCAAGTGGAAATAAGGAATGATATAAAACATAGATGATCACAAAACAAGAACATTGGTTGTGAGTTAACTTGACTGAACCTGATGAGCTTGTGAGGATTGGGCAGTGTCTGTTAGTATTTTGAGAAATATCTCAGATCTGGTTCACTCATAATAGACTCACTTTTCCAGGCACAAGATAGATATGTTGTTTCTGAGTGGATAAGACTGGTATCTCATTTGCATGTGACACATAAGTCCTTAGTTCAAAATGTTCTTCATTCTCCTTATCTCTCTTTTCTTAGGAAAATGGAAAATGTTACCATGAACTGAAGGACCTAATTGCAATGAATCAGGAATAAATGCACTTAGAGTGCATGTCTCATCACTGGCTTGATGTGGAGTACTTAAGTATAGCTGTTCTGCATTTCTTGGTAAAATGTTCTGCCATCCTGTTTCTGCCATGCAGGACCCTCAGCATCACCAGTCTCTGTTGTGCTACCAAGAAAGCAGGACAACTGGAGTCACCCAGAATAAAGTATTCAGCTGAAGAATCTGAACTGACTTCCTCAAGCTTCCTCAGGAGAATTACACTGTGACTAGGCATCAGGAAGGTGTAACATCGGGCACCTTGGCGCAGTTTTATCTTTTGCTGTTTGCAAAGTGTGCCAGGGAGCAGCTGGGACTGCTTTTCTCGAAGACTAGCTCAATAGTACCTCTTGCATTGGCCTTCTTGCCAGTATCTTCTATCCTTAAGGCTTATCTGCGTTTAAATGGGAAAGCTGTACTGCTGGAGCTATGCAACCCCTCCTCCCTCCAGTGCGGAAAACAGCTTATACAACAGCAGGAGTTCCTTTGCTAGTACCATTCTCAAGATAATCTGCACAGACAAAGGAACTGTTTACTTGTTTAATGGACTCTGTTAGGGTTTTTTTCTGTTTGGTTAGTTGTTTGTTTTTGTTTGTTTGTTTGTTTGTTTGTTTTTAAGCATAGTTTTATTGGTTAAAGCCATGAGATTTCTCTACTTGTAATAGACTGAGTTATGCCTGCAAAAATTAAAAATGTAGGTCTGCCTTGGGTGTGTGATTCAATGGCTAATTCATTAGTAGCAAGAAAAGTTATGTGAGTTTTTTTTCTTTTGCATAACACCTAACATTTTTCAATGAAAAAAACATGTTATATTAACAAGGACTCCTAGGAAAATTCCCAAATGGGTTATTCCTTAATTTTATGCAGCCTGCAGCTACACTTCTCTTTTTTCATGTTATTATTAAATAGTGGTGTGGATCACAAAAGATATAAGAAGGCTTCCTTGGCCCTCAGGATTGAAATGGCTTATTTTACCTATTTTAAACTGCATAATTGTGTTAATTATGTGCACTATTAGAAATGTTTTACATGACCTTCAAAAAGTCAGATGGGTTCAGAGCATTGGTTTCAGGAGAAGTCAGATACAGAATTACTGTTAAGGAAAAGCCTCTGCTGTAGTCCCACAAACACCATGATCTGAAATAAAGCTGCTCTGGTACATCCTGTTCTCCCCCAGCTCAGAGTTCTGCTCCTTCCCCCTCCTGCCCTCTCTTCCCTCTTGCTTATGGAAGAGTTTGTGCAACTCTGTAGTGACCTGGAGCAGGAAAGTCACCAGGGAAAAACTAACTTGCCAGAAAAGTGGTTAATTTTAACCTGAATCAATTCCTTGACAGAGCGGACCGTGTGGCCTCACAGCACAAGTGTGGCTGTGATAGGTGGGGAATAAGGCCTGTGTGAGATGGCTCCTTTCCCCCAGACGTCCTCCTTTGGTCCTGCCTCGTGGTCTGGGAGCTGTAGTGAGATGTGCACATGCCTCAGTTTCTTCTCCATAATTTGGGGAAAACAGTTACTTCTCACCTCTCATTCTTTCTGTGAAGATAAAATTTTACATAATCTGTGATTTTCAGTTTTAACAGCTATTAAGGCATATGTGTTCCACAGGTAAATTAAAATGGTAGCTCCAACAGTAAAACAAACAAACAAAAAATCTTCAGAAATAGAAGAATGGAACTATCAAATTTCTATCCTTTGACTCACTTCAGGATGGGAGAGTCACCCTGGCTCTGTGCACCTGATCCTGTGCTGTGAATAAACATCCCAGGGTCCTCAGTGTGTACAAAGCCCTTGGACCTAAATAGGAGAACTCATGGACTTATGCATTCATAGAATCAGTTTGTATAACTCCCCTAGCAAAAATACTGATTGTGGGTGTTACTTCTGAGAATAATTCAGAATTATGCCAAAACATCCTAATATTGATTTTATGAGAATTAAAATCTGTCTTTTAGAACACTCTCTTTTCAGAGACACTTGAATCCTTTTGAAGTCTAATGTAAAATACCCTTTGGGCAATTGGACAGTCACTGCTTATACATATCAATAAGAGGTTTCTCTAAAGTAGGTCCTCTAAAACTCATATGGCAAAAAATGCTGCCTTTTTAAAATTTTAATTGATTTTGGAATGGTTCAAGAGAGACACTATGAATGCACATTTCAGTTAAACATTGATCAGCCTAATATTGTGTTACTAGTGTGGTTATCAGAAACTATACTATTTTTATTAGGCACAGAGAGCGCGTAGGCTTTAAACCAAAGGACTCAGTGGATCCCTAAATTATCTGGGGCTATCCTGTCAGTAATGAACACCAGCTGTTCCACCCTGCTGGTCAAGGTCCCAAAGGGTAGGGCATGGTTTGCTTCATGCATTAGACATTTGAAAGAGCATTTAAAAGCAGTTACTAAGCTGCTGAGTTTTTCAGCGATAACAGAATTATTCTTATAAACTGCTTCATGACAGCCTTTCACAACCAGAGTCAGTCAATAGCCAAAGCTTTCTCAAATGTATATACCATATAATGCAAATTTTCATTGTTTATTTTACCTGAAGATCAGGTATGTGAGGATGGTTTTGTTACTAACAGCAGTGAAGGTTATTTGCAGATTCGGAGAAAGAAGTAGCCGTGATAGCAGTTCTGATGGGAAAATTATAAATAACTTGGATGGAATATTTCAATACTTGCTGAAAACTTTAAGTTCAGCACTGCACCATAATTGTATCTCCCTTGTTTTGGAGAAAAAATTATATGTTGTTTTCTAAATGTATATCATAGAGTGAATGACTAGATAGACTGGGCAAAGCACTAAGAAAAGTGCTGAAGAAATGTGCGAGAGGAATGACATCAGAACTACTTTTTATGTAGGTCTAAATTCATAGTCTATGATAATATTGTTTCCTTCCTGATATCAGTCTATGGTGAACCAGATTCATAGAAGTATCAGGCTCCCATTTTTTGTAAAATCAAGCCATCTGAAGCCATACCAATAGGAATTATTAAAAAGTCTTCCAGTCAGACATCTGCATGCTGATGAATTAATTGCATTATAATGCAGATGGCATATTTTATGAATAATCTCAGAATCTACTAGAGCACTGGCATCATGACAGAAAGGATGTTCACAGATGCCTTCTCCATCTTTATCTTCATTAAAATAAGGAAGAAATGCAACTGTAGGTACATCTGAAGCAATCTTCCATTTTACATTGCTAGTAAGGCTTGACTACATACCAGCCGAAATCATTGGAAAGACTGCCACTCACCTGAAAAAGCTTTGGATAAGGTTTTTGTGTAGCAAAACTTCACTCCTGATGAAGTCCTTGTCCTCATCTGCAGTGCCTAGAGCTGAATTTTCAAAAAGACTTGAGACTGCTAGAGGAAGGAGTAATGTCAAATGATGAAACCCAGAAAGAGAAATAGGGAGTGGATGCACCACCCTGCAGCAGAAGAGGCTGAACTAAACCAGGTAACAGGTTTCCTTTCTATAGGAAATACAGCCATGTAGGCAAGTTCGGATGGTGAAGGAGTATCTAATGGGTTTTGCGTCCATGAAGGAACATCTAATAAAATGTGTTTGGCTGATGATTTAGTGATGCAGACTGTCGAGGGTTAAGATTGCGGGGTGACAATAAAACCCTGGCAGATGTATTGTTAACCCCCTCTCCCACCCCCCCTTCCGCCTTTTTGCCCCTCCCTCTCCCCTTTTCCCACTCAGGACAGGTGATCGGGAGGGAAAGAAGGACAGAGAGAAGAGAGTTGGAAAAATTAACAATGTTTTACTAATGCTACTAATAAGAATAGAGAAAATAATACAAAATATACAAAACCAATCTGGAAATCTCAGCAACTGCAGAGCCGGCCCCCCCAAAGTCCTGGATTAGACTCTGCAGCCAACCGGAGCTGGATTCAGTCTCTCACTAGGCCTCAGTTCACAGGGACGACTAGCAAGGTCCTCTCCTAATGTCGGCCATAAGCAGAAGAGAAAAAAGCAAAGGCAAAAAGGGAAAAGGGACGAGATCCTCGTGATCTCCCACTTTTATATAAAATATCCACGTGAATGGAATGTTATACACAGTTGGTCAGTTTCTTGGTCACCGGCTTCTTGTTGCCCCTCTCGCGAGATGTCCATCCATGCTTATCAGTAAGTTTGCATTCCATTGCTAGTTTTACCAGAACATGTGTCTGGTTCTCCAGGAAAATGCAGTTAATATGAAGGCTTTAGCTGACAGGCAAAATTCACTGAAAGAGAAACTTGTTTTTAACAAAACCAGGACACAGACATATAAAACAGATGAATCATTATGCACGTACCCATGGTCTTCCTGTCAAATATTCCCTTTTACATTGTTTCTGCTCTTTTTGTTAATCTACCGGCAAAGCTGCCATAAAGAAGACTATCTCCTGAAGAAGTTGTGGATAATTCAGGAAGCTCTGACGGTTATGGTGATACCTTTGAGTTACTACTTCCCTGATACATTAGTTTCTATATCTCCAAACTGATTTTCACATGAATGCTAACAGTCTTTGCAGGTAAAAACACAATATTTAAATGACCAATTATATCTTGAGGATTTAACTATTCAAATATTTGACATATTTTTCACATGTTGTTTCTTTTGAAATGTACTATAAAAATTGATCTGTAGGTTTATTTGATAATCTGAGAAGGAACAGATTCTATTTCCACACTACTTTCATTACTAGTTTTATGGAAATTAAGAATGTGGATATTATGAACCTGGAAATCAAGATCTTATGTTGCCATAGTCTGATGTTGCCATTACAGCAGGTGTAATTCAGAAATTATAATGATGGTTTGTTTTGTTGTTTGTTTTTTTTTTAAGTAGTAATTTCACTCTTTGTGTATCATATATAATACAACTCAAAAACTCAGGGAAAAGAAAAATTAAGCTTCTTAAGAAACCATATATTTTAGTTTTCTACTCATTATGTAATGAAAAACAATGTATTTTTAATGTATCACCTAAAATTCATTCCAGAATTCAAACTTGACACTGAAGTCACCAGCTAGTGTATTAAACATGTCATGTCATGTCATGCCAGTCCCTAGGTTTGTCCTATTAAAAGTCAGTATTACATGTAATTGAAGATCTTTGATATGCATGCCTTACCAAGCTCTGTGTTTATTACTGAAATGGATTCTAGGGTGTTAAATGATGATGCATATTATATTACACATATTAAAACTCATCTTTCCAGAGACCAGCATCTGGTTATTTGTTTGCATTTTGAATATTTGCTATAATTATATCAATTATTTACTTTAATAAGCGTTGCATTTCAAGTTATTTTTAACTGAATTGATTTTCAATAGTTTATGTATCCTTACAAGCAACCTGAATGTGATACGTCTATTTCATTCCAACTGATAAAATAAAATGGTCGTTAGTATGTGCATGAGAAAATGACATGACTACTAAAAGCTGAAAATCCTAGCTCCTGATCATTTGATTAGGAAACACTAGGACGTTCTCTCCCTCTCCAAAACACATATTTGTTCATAATGGACAATGAGGCTAATTATACAGTATCTCCTTGCATGCTGACTGAAGCTGGTTTGCATGTTAATGTGGAGAAGAAACAGCATTAAGACTGTCAGTGCTGGGCATGCTTCAACGTTGCCTTTTAATTAAAAGTTCAAATTTCTGAAAGAATAGCTGTAAAAGAATGTACCGGAATCTTACACAAGAGCTCGACTTACAAAACACAGCAGTCACGTGGGTTTGTTCCCTGTCACACACTGTTAGCATCAATGACATTGCTGCTGCCAAGTTCACTTGATCTATGCATAAAAGAGACGCTTACTTTTCAAGAGTTATTTGCCCAGCAATAATGAAAACATCCCAAATTCCTTCATAGCTAACATGTCCCCACCCCCACCCATTATTAATATGTGACCATACAGCTCAAGGGAAACAAAATATTGAATTGCTGACCTCACAACTTTTCCTGTGGGATGGGGGTTGCTTTGTTTTGGGGTGTTTCACTTTTTCTCACAAGGAGCAGAGTTTTCTTTTTATGGGTGTTACGTGAATGCACATTTTATGTACTTACTGGCTTATCTGCAGCATTTTGCATGGGTTTCTAGATTGAAGTTCCTCTGTCATTAATGAAAATTGAGATGGCTGGCAGTTCTTTCAAAGGTAGATTTATGTCCTGAAAGTGTAACAGCCCGAGGAAACAAATACCTCAAGTTTGTGATTTAAATAATTCCTTCCTAGCAGTAAGTGAAGATAATATTTTCAAAGATAACATGTCAAAGTTTCCCAGAGATATTCATTACAGTGGGTCATGTCTGACTATCTGTTGCACTGGGGTAAATAAGAAGTCATTTTCCTTACACAAGTAAGCCTGTTCTGTCATCACACAGATAGAAATTGGAGCACAACTGGCCAACACTTTTTTGATCTTTGGAGTATAATGGCTTAGCTCAGAACAGCAGTAGAATAATGTTTGCATATTGGGTCCATTTTAGAATCACATATCATTATTTAAATGATAATTGGAATCCTTCCTTTAGAAAAGACAACATAAACAATACAGACATGAATTAATCATCTTCCTTTATGAACTTCACAGTTCAATGAAGAAGATCATTTAATCAATGCAGAACAACTGCATTAATCAGCATAATACATCTAAAGTTGCATTAAATAAATAAATAAGTTGATTTTAGTGAGGAGGGGCTTTTCAACTTAATCTCAATTAGATTGTTTTTAAAGTAATTTTTTAAAGAAAAAAAACATCAGGTCAAATGAAAGGGCAATATAACCCAGTTCTGACCATGGCTGGAAGAAGATTGCCTAAGTAAGAATAATATTCAGTTAACCTACCTATTTTAAGAAGCTCTTACACATACTGTGTTGTGTGATTTGGCTCTTCTGATGGACACTGAAGGCACATCAGGATCTAAAGACACCATACTTCTCTTAGCCCTTCAAAAGTTTGCTGCCTCTTACATTTCTTACCTTAAGCATAGCTCTGTTGGCTTCTCCATTTGTCTTTTTTCAAAATATTTCAATTTTTCCCTCTTTCTGAACTTCAGAGCTGGTGTACACATTTTTGTTTTATTATGAATACATGGCAGTATCACGTGACCACATCAAAAAGAAGTATAAGCTGAAGTCACCTTTGGCATCCTGACCTTTCTAAGATATTTTGGTTCTAGATTCATCTCCAATAACTTCCAGAGTACTAGAGCTCAGAGGCTAGCTCCTCCTTATAGAAGAATCTCTGAATGTTAACATTTTCTGTTGTTTCTGTTTTTTCTAGGTATCGAAAACCTACAGTAGTTAGACAAGTAACAAAGTAGAAGAAAATTAAATCTTTGCAGCTGTTCAGACGTTGCTTTAAAGAAAGGACACTGTAATTTTTGCATTTGTCTGAAACACCTAGGGCTTAATTGCTCTAGGCTTTCGATATGTTCAGTTTGTGGGGTGAGGCAGCCCACGACTGCAGCTCAGACCCTAGGCAACCTGAATCACTTCCAAGGGGCAAAGATCTCTGTATCAACTGGTCATATCAGCTGTTCCAATTGCAGATAAATCTTGTTCAGATGTCTGAAGCTGGGTGATATAAATCCAGGCTGTATAGTGGAAAGGCAAGTAATATTAAACGTTTTAACAAATATTTGACCATTAATTTTATCAAGTCTTTTTGGTGAGTGATATTTACTTTTTTCAAATTCATTTCCTACAGAAGTTTCAATAGACTTTAATTGTTGAAATAGGTGTACATGAAAAGCAAATTTGAAAACTTGATGCCCACAGATCGCTGGAACATATTTCACATGTGCATGTGGAAAAATCCTTGCCAGGCATGTTCCCATGCCCAGTTAAACACCAGAGAAAAATTATCCCACTTGAGTGATCAGATTAACCATAATTACAGAACACAGCTTGATTTGCAAGTGTCCACGAAAAGTTATGGAGTTAAATGACTAAAAAAAACCCAATTACTGAAAAAGCTGGATAATTGATTATTTTTTTGTAACTGGATTATCTACATAGATATTCTACAAACAATAAAGATACTAAAATTATCAAATAAAGCTTTTGTTGTGAATTAGTCACTCCATGACAGCTACAAGCACCAAAAGACATAAACACACATCAAGAATTGCTTGTGAAATTTGTCACAATTGACAGCCTTCTGTTAAGGCCTCTGACAAAATGGAAATGGGGTCTGTATTATCTGACTAATATAAGCAAGAGGAAAATGTCAAGTTTGTTGAATTTATTCGGACTTTATCACTCTAGATCCTTCAGTTATACTAAAATAACCAAGTGCTTCCTACAAACATTTTGCCAGAGACAATATTTTACCATTAGTTAGCAAACAACATATAAAAAACTTTAAAAATCTTTAAGATAATTTTAGTTTTTTTCCATTCTGTTTGGTTTTTAACCTCCAAAATAGAAATAAAAATATACACTTAAGATGTATTCAGCCGATAGCAAAGGAAAATTAGACAAAAATTCCCCTTTACCCAGCAACAGAAAAATATTTGGTTTTATTTATTATTTATCTGTTTATTCATGTTCTCATGTGTAAAACATGTCAGAGAATTAATAATATATTTTGCCAATAAATTATGATCTCAGACATCGGTATGGCACACATGCGCACTCCTGATCAGGAAAGTACTTAACTGTACGTCCAGCTTCAGTAGAACTTAAGCATATTGAATGGGATCCTTTCCAAAAGTAGGGTCTCAGGTCTCAGCTGAGAAGGCTCACTCAGGTATTGGAAAATATTAGTGAAAAAAGTCACCTGGACTAACTCATCTTACAGAGTCAAGCTGACCATTAAATATACTCAAACATCATTCAAAATTATACTATTTTTTAAAGGAAACTTTTTAACAATCTCCTTTCTAGCATACGCCCCAAAAGAGCCATGGCGGCATAACCAAGCTGGTGGTATGATGTGGGAAAAGGGTGAATGGTGAGGGAAGACTGGGAGCTCAGGACTGGGGCTGAGGGATGAAGAGGGAACTAGCACCATCACTGCCATGACTTGATTGGAGCCTTATACAATGCCTCCAAGACTGTGTTTGATTGCTCTCCAGAAACTCCAAATCCAGGTATTTTTTACCTTAATTTGTTGGATAATGTTTTTGCATGTCCACTATCATTCTTCAGTTTATTGGGGTGCAGTTTTGGGTTTTTACGGGTGACTCTCCTTCCCACACTTACAATCTTAATTTTATTGATTTAAGGAATTTTACATGCTCATGTTACTGTTATATTTAGAAACACCAAACTTTGTCTGATTAGACAAATGTTTTATTGCTCTAAATTAATCTTTTGGCTGATCAGTCATAAAAGGTTTGCTTGGAATTAGCTCCTCTCTTTAATGCTCTAACATTTATGAGGATACATTTTTTCTCCCCCTTTTCCTTGTCATCAAGGTTTTTCCTGTGAACTACTTGTAAGAATGGTTGACTCTGAAGTCCATTTTTGCAGCTACTAAGCAAATTGGCTCTGTCACTGATTTGCATTGAAAGCAAGCCCAGAAAACAATAAAATCAGTGTATAAAGAAAATTGCAAGATGTCTGAAATCTAAGGGCAAGCTCAGCATCATCCTTACAGCAAAATGTGTTGCATGGGGAAATACTGTTTGGGATTCTTGGCTCATTCCTTCCCTTCTTGACTTGGTATAGACTGAAAATTGAAGAACCACTTTCCTCAGGGGTCTCATTTCTCAAACATACTTAGTACACTTAGGCACCAAATGGAGACTTTTTTTGGTGCTCAGAGGAAAATTCTGTGATTTAGGCAGTTGAGAATGTGGTGCTGACAAGTTTGAAAGTAAAACAGGAAAACTAAGGGTACAAAATCCTTGATTCTCTTTGAAATCTATCTGTGAATTCTTGTGAACATGACAAACCTTCCAATTTATTTGAATTCCCTAATATTTTTCCACAGTGTGAGATGTTCCTTTGTTAAAGTATAAAAGAAATAGCTACTAAATCTGTCATTTGACCTGTATTTATTTCAGCTATAATACAGCACAAGCAACCCCTACTACTTCATACCTCAGGTTACTCATTACCACTCTTCCATCACTCCCTCATTTTGTCTGTAGAGCCTTTTGCAGGGCTTTGCAGAGAACTTAATTTTATAAGCTACCTGAGTTAAACATAAATCTTTCTCATTTATTTATTTGCAGAGTTAGTTTTTAGCCAGATCAACTCCTGATCCAGATGACCACCCAAGTCCCAATCATGGGCGTGGGAGGTGGCAGGGGAAACACTTCAGGTGCCTGTCAGTGCAGTTGGCACTACAACTGGTTTAAACAAACTGTGAAATTGCACCACCCCATCTGCTCTCCCTCCCCTCTCCACATGGTTGTCAAACATGGACCACTTCCTTTCTACCCTCCAAAAGAGCTATTTCTTAGGTCAGTTCTTCAGTCCACCTCATGATGTTGCCACTGGAGAGGCTGAGAGGGGGCAACATGTAGGCCTGTGTTTTGGGGGTGAGTGGCTGGGGGATGGGGCCCTGTGCACAAGCAGGGTGAGGAAAGGCCTGTACGACCTCCACTACGTGAGCAGTGCTACTATAGGTGAAGAAACACCAAGAGATCTTTCACCTCTGGGACACTGTAGGGACTGCCGGTGAGGATGGAAAGGAGGAGAGATGGGTACGGATAGCTCAGCCTGGCACAGATGGTGAAGAAATACACATCAACCCATTCTGTCTAACCCTTTGCAATTTTTGAGCTGATCACTCTTTATACAAACGCCTGAAATCAGGTTAAGGCGCATAATTCTGGGTGGAATGTCCGCACTGCAGCTTACTGCAGTTTAGCTCTCTTACTCAAATTTCATGGATTTGAGCTAATTTATTATACTTTTCTTGAGAGAGACCATTAAGGAAAACCCCAGGGGAAACTCTGTCCCTGGATCTTGTGCACCCTGTATGACTTCAATATCAGGCTTGTGATAGCATCTTAGCTTTTGCATTGTTGTTCTCCATTTGGCCAGGCCACTGGCAGCCCTTCTCTGTGGTCTGTGAACTAGCTGCCCACACAAATGGGTTGGGGAGCAGGAGAGAGACTATGGTCTGCAGGCAGCCCTGAGCTGTATGTTGCCTGCCTGGAGAGGTTATCCAGAGCAGAGACAACACAAGACATGATGCAGCCCTAAGACATGGAGATGAAAGCTGGTTCTCCAGGTTATGATCAAGGTACATTCATCATGAGACCCATCACTCAAGTGTACCCCTCTCTGACCCTCCATATCACGTTACACAATGCAGGGGCAAAACACGCTAGCCAGAACTTTAGTGGAAGGTGTTGGTGGCTGAAGGAATCCAAATAATTAACAATTACTCAGAAAAATGTGTTGCTCATATTTGAAAATAATTGAGCCATGGGCTCTCAAATTTCTATTGGAAATTCTTATTAGATATGACAATCATGGTTTGAATTTACAATAGTTTCATTGGGGATATTCTCTCCTCATCCACTGGAGTTTTTTTACCCCAAGGTAGCATTTAGCAGCTAAGATTTCTTGGACTGTCTTAACATTTTAAGAATTATTTTTATTATTTCCTGTTTTATTCAGTTAAAACTTATCTAATTCAATGAAACAATGAATTCAATTCAGGCTCAATAATTTTGAGCAGTTTTAAAATGATCCGCCCACAAATTTGTTTATTGTATGAGATTTTCAAAACTCTTAGAGTTCTAATTAAATCACACAGCCTGTTTGGACATGACCATCATGAGTGTTAAATTAACTTCTTGAGAGCCATTAACTAGAAATGATAATATCAGGTTTTTTACTTTTTTTTTTTTTTTCCAAGTCACAGAAGCAATTCAGCTACTCTGAGCCTGAGTTTAAAAAATATTAAACCAAAATAAATTGCTGTTAAGGGTTCATTTCTTTAACCTTTTGTTCAACAAAAACTCAGAACTGGTTAACTCAGCAGCTGAGAACACATTTAATCTTGATTACTTCATTCTCACATTACTTAATTTAATTTCTTTTATCTTTATCCCTAGCTTTGAAATCTTACTAGCTCTTTCCAAGCCACTGTGATTGATAGTCATATTACTCTCATGTGTATTTGTAGTGAAGTTTATGTTTCTCTGCTTTGAAAGCAATACCACAAATGGAATTGAAAACCATACTTTTAAAAGGAGAGAGAGTATTTATGATTTGGATAAAAATATCAACCTTGGGACCCACACAAAAATTGAATTATAAGAGTAGCCTCATTTACTCATATCCTACATTTAATTTACATTTTATATCAACCCTTAAGTGCCAATTTTAATGCTAAATGAGCTGTTACTTTGGAAATAGATTGTCTGATTTGATGGAGTGGCAGAAGATTTGACATCTAGCTCAGCACAAGGATAGTTCACGAAAGCCATCTTAAATGCAATGGTTTTCAAGGGCAATGGGAATATATAGCTCTAATCAGGAAACTCTGTATGCTAGACACATGCTGCTTATGGCTTACATGGACTGAGAAGTGGCAAAGCACTCTACAAGCATTTATCCAATGTCTTTATTACTCAAACACCTCTGAGCATTAATTTGCCCTAGCATGTGGATTTTTAAGTTATTCCAGCTCAACTAATTCTGAGATTTAATTTTGCTACAATATATTGACAGCAAAAAGAGTAAAGAACATTAAGGTCCACATTGAGGTTCAATTACTGACTTTGTGTCAAGGCTGGAAACAGGACAGCATTCTGCAGATTAAGTCAGAGAGAACAGCCTGTGTTGCTTCTCGAGAAGCACCTGAAATCAGTCCACAGTGGTGCTCCAAGTCCTTCCTCTGCCTGCCTGGACACATCCCAGTTTGTACATCTGGTCACCTACCTTCTGGGTAAGCAGTTCATATCTGGCCATGGAAGTATTTAAATGTCTCCTAACTTCCCTAGGTGATCCATCAGGCATATTCAGAGTCTGTCTGACACACTGGACAAGCAAAACCTATTATTTTCTTTCAAGAACAATCATTCACCATCCTTGTGGGAGCTAACCAGCTTGATCACTATCCTAGAATGTCTCCATTTGAGGGTGCGATTCTACAGCTCCTACTGCCAAGGAAGTGGATGTGATGACTACGATGGACACCAGCCACGGAACTGTTTTCCACCATGGTTGGGCCGCAGAGAAGAGTGAAGGACTTATATTGTCGCAGAGATAACACATGAGAAAGGCACCTCTCCGTTCACCAGCACAAGGGGTGACTACCCACAAGGAAGTCTTAGACTCTGCTTCCATAACTGCTTGTTGTTTTATTCAGGGATTAACTTCTTAATGCAAAATTCCTAGACTAAGTGCTGCAAAGAAAATCATACTGATTTACATAGTTTGTTTTATATTAGCATCTACTGTCCTTGACAAGGTTGACGTCTAATGTTCTAGTCAGGACATTCATTTGTTGAGGGACAGTCCCTAACAGTTTATAATCTAACAAAAAAAAACCCCACAGCAGAGTCAGTAAAGGACAAGGTTTTATGATTTGTATGAGTTTAGGCCATTATGAGTCCTTTCACCCTTGTGTGAACTTCACTTAAATTTCTATGGTTTTGTCTCTCCCTTTTTTGTGGCGAATCGAAGGGCTCTGTACACACCAAAGCATCCAAAATGCTTCTAATATCTACCATCATGTAGGTGTTATTTCTGAAAGGCATTAGAATGACATGACATAATGAAACTAATCTTTATAACAATAAAGAAAGACTCAAAATGAGGTGCATAAACCAAGCTATGTTGCATTTTGTGTTTGAAAGATTTACAGGATACTAAACACCCAAACTATCCTAAATCTGTAAAGAGCAGTAAAATATCTGCCTGCAAACTGAAAGCACTAACACTTGTGGGAGCTTAAATTTGATTAATGATATCAGTTGCTGTAGACACTTGATACTCAGATTTTGACCTTAAACAAAGCATGAGCTACTAAAGAACCAGTGGTCATCAACTGTAATTTACAGTTATGTCTTTTTCTGCTGTTTTTGTGATTGTACTCCAAGCTTTGTCAGGATTAGGCCAAATAACTTTTTTTGTGTGAGGCTTTGTCACAAGCAGAGTTGATTTTGATAGTTTGTCAAAATAAAATCAGTGCTGAAGCCATGACCCATTGACCTTGGAAGTTAGGGTCTCGGTAGGAAATATGTGAATTGCAACCTCTTCTGTTCTGCTTCTAGAAATACAGGGGCACATTTTCACATGAGTAGACATGTTAAATATGCCATTCAAGCTGTGCAAGTTTGAATTCACTCAAACCGCATGAACCCAAATTAGTGGGCTGCATTCACTGCCCTTGAGATTTACTTGGAATGAAAAAATCTGTGTCTATCTGTGCACCAGCACTCTACCTCTTTCTCTTCCTTCACTCTTTGTGCACACTTAAAATCTTACAACGATTAGCCAATCTGTCCCTTATGTTTTCCCTCTCTAGACCCACTTATGAGCATCAATAGAACCAGGTTAAATTTTGCTATTAGTGATGAAAAGATTCTTTGTATTATTAGGTTGTCTGAAATACTCTCTCTATATATATAATTTAAAAGAGAAGCATAGAGAAACTCATCAGTTCAACCACAGCTCTTTCTGGGTGAACTGGAAAAAAGGTGTCATGTCCCCTCTGTGGTAGATACAGGTAAGTGGGAGGTTATACAATTAATCCTCAAAAAGAGCACTAGATATACAGATATATATACAGAATCACTTCACTGATGCATGAGAGTGCATACTGTTGCAATACTCCTGTCTAGGTGATGTCATACTGGTGATTTTATAGTTAAAATATTCAAAGTAGATGAGAACTCAGAAGAAAAAAGGAAGAAGAAGGTATGTTTGGTAGGAAGGGTCCTACAATGATCATTTCATCCAACTGCCTGACCAGTGCAGGGCTGAACAAAATTTAAAGCATGTCCAAAGTATTTTCCAGATGCCTCTTTAACACTGACAGACTTGGGGCATAGACCACTTCTCTAGGAAACCTGTTCCAGGGTTTGACCACCCTCTCAGTAAAAAAATGCTTCCTAATGTTCTTTCTAAACTTCCTCTGGCACAGATTTGACCCATTCCAATGCGTTGCATCTCTCAAACTAGAGATAAGGAAAAATGTGCCACAGTTGTGAAAGAAAAGACCAGGAGAAGGTAAAAAAATATTTTAGGCTGAGAACACAAAGACTTTTCCCATCTTCATAGTTTGCAGACTGATTTAAATACTGACTGTAACTCCCACAGAGCGAGTGAAATTACAGTGAACTATGACATAATTGAGGAAAAAAACAGGATCTTGTGTGATGATGACCATATAATCCTGTCTGCCAATAAAATTAAGCAGTCACATTTATTTCTGCTTTCACTGTAACCATCCATCACACTTTTCTGGTGTTTTGTTTCAGAAAGTTTAAAGGGTCTAAAATAGTACATTACTCTTCTCTTTCCACATCTAAGCAGATTTTCATATGGACTTCAACACTGAATGTACAAAAGGACTGTTTCAACAATTATTTGCTGAAAACTCTGTTATAGTTTCTAGCTGTGAAACTGAACTTACCTCAACTGACCGGACTTGTAGCAGACTCTCAGATGGAATGTATGCATCACTCTTTGCCAATTCAGAGGTTATTTAATACAGTATGTCTGGAACTAGTCTTTTTGTTGAAATTGTTTTGGCTAAGAAACTATCCAGATGAGTCTATTGCAAAACTATGTGCTTTGACTGGGATTTTCAAAGTCGGTCTGGAATCGCTCCACTCAAAAATGGGCAGTGTTAGAAATTGCTTCTTTTGGAAAATATCTCTTAAACCAAAGGTTTGGTTTTGTTAATTTTTATTTTATTTATTTTTATTTATGTTCACTACAACTCATACATGCAGGCATTATTATATGCAAATCAGCTTCACCTTTCTTCCTCTATTTCTACACTGCCTGTGTTAAAATTATTTAATAAAACATCAACAGAGATGATAGGGAGATGAAGACAAGGAAGAACTGCAATTTAGTCATGTAGATGGGAGCTATCATTTTGCAGTACTCTGTTTAGTCATATACCATACTATCCAGAAATGGTTAGTTACTATGTTAATGGAATAGCTGATGTATTGTGGTAAGTGCTGGCATTTTTCTGCTGTGATGCTTTTCTATTCACACTAATGAACATTTTTCTTTTAAATTGGTTGCACTGTTTAATTCATTGTTATACTTATTTGACACCCAAGAACAAATTCTGCTCTCAATTATACTGGTGTAAATCTAAGATAAGCCATCTGTTGTCATCAGTGTTAGACCTTGATTTGTCCAGTGATTTAAACAAGTCTTTAACCTTAAGCACATTTCCATCACATGCTGATAGTTAAGGAGACTCTGAAGTGCTGGGTTTTTTTTTCTTCCTTATTTTGATGAAAGGGAGAGAGTTTGAACTTGTATAGTTGATTCTACCACTTCATAGATAAGTGTATAGCTGTGCATAGCACAGGCTGTACTAACAGAGGCTGAACCATCCTGGAAAGCAGCATTCATGGTGAGTGAAATATTAAGCCCAAGTCAATAGACATTGCTGAGAAAGCAGAGCTTGTTAACCTGGGCATGACAGCCCCACTTCTGCTGCTATTTTGCTTTTGAAAGGTGACTGAAAAGCTGTGGACTCTGGCAGGAAGGCTTTGGTGAAATTAGCTGTGACAAGCTCAAATGTAACCTCACCCAGATACCTGTCCCACAGCTGGGACTCAGTGAGACCTGGCACCTGTGGAAGGAGCAGAAGGAAGGAGTGTGTTAGCTCCACCCTCAGCCATTGGAGTTCACAGTCTGGCATATTAATTTGAGCTACTTTCCTTGGCTGAGAATTGTCTGGATGGTTTTTCAAGTCCTGCGAGGTATACTGGCTTCAGTTTTTCATCTTACTCATCATTAAGTGGGTAATGGGCAGTTTCAGGCTTGTAATGAAACTGGGTCAAATAGTAGCCTGCTTGTATAAGCTTCAAATGTCTGGTTCACTAGAGTTTGGTACATCTCAAATGACAATAGATGGTATTTTGATGTACCTTACAGAGCAGAAAGGATAGACATATATTAGCCATGAATAGATTTTTCTTCTAATATGCTGGAAATTATGTCCCCAGTCCAGCATTTCATTCTTCAGGCCTTTGGGATATGGTCAGAAATGCAATTTCAATGTCCAAAATTCAATTTATGGAGTTTAAATCCTGGCAGCTGTCACTGCACTAACTGTAATCACCATTTCAGAAAATAATTTAAGTCTACGTGGGAATATAATGCAAAGCAACATAAGACCTTTATATAGCCCACCTCCTCACTCATTCAGTGTTATAAGTACTTTGACCGGCTTGTGACAGAATACATAATACACAATGCAGGTCTCTTTAGCAAATCTGATGCAAAAAACCCCAAACCAAAACAGTTCACAGTTCACATTTTTGAAATTTTAAACAGGTCTGCCATGACCACCGATGAAGATAACTTCCGAACTTCTGATTTTTAAAAGGCTGCAAATACACATCTACATACAAGCTTCATAACAAAGGAAACACAGTGAGAAACGAATGTGAGACATCAAAATATCAGATTTCAAGGCACATTCTGGGGTTCTCATGTGGTCACTCCTGCTGAGCCCACGGCAAGTCACTGAGCTGGGCTTTTCCCTTTCTCTTAATCCCTTTTGCTTCTTCTGAGCTTCTGTAGGGCAAAACTGCCTTTTACTCTGTGTTTATAGTAATCACAGAATCACAGAATGTTAGGGATCGGAAGGGACCTCAAAAGATCATCTAGTCCAATCCCCCTGTTGGAAAGAAGTAGATGGCTTAATCAGGAACCAGATTATGAATCTTAAATTATTATAATGGCACCTGGTTATGAAAGACAACAGCATACTCAGTCAGTAGATGAAGTATGAAAAACATGTAAGGCTTCACGGAGTAAAAATGAAGGCCTGGAGGTGTAGCAGCAACAGAAGCCAGGATATTAACAGGTTCACAAGGAATTTGAATGCGTAAATTTTTCAGAAACTGCCGATTCCCAATCTTCATGGCCCTAAGGTCCTTTTATACAACCCACACTGTGAACCCAAGCACAGAGTACTGAAAATGAAGATATTTTGTTTTTCCTGGACTATATCCCCATCAGATTCAGTCTTGCTCCAGTACTGTAAGTCTCATTTTCCCTTCTGAGCAGCCTTGACCCTTCACTGGCTGCAGGGATAGGCCCTGCCTTCATTTTAGGCTATTCCACAGCCTTGCAGTAAGAACACCTTAAAAATGGGATCTGCAAATTCAAACCTACCATGGGCCAAACAGATCCAAAAGCATAGGTTTCCTATATTAGAAATGTTAGTCTATTCTGCTAGGCTATTGTCTGGAAGTCAGTGCATGACCTGAGCATGTCTAATGGATCAAGCTATTCTAAGGAGTCAGGGTAGATTTAGCTGCGGTGTGCCTTTTATCAGCTTGCACTGGAGTGTAGACGCTTTATCCCCTCAGCCAACGTATCTCTGAGTGATATGCCAGTCCTGAGGAACTTTGTGCACTGAAATGGAGGAACAAATTGATTTTAAGCACCTCCAAGGCTTAGATGGGACTGGAGTGTCAACAGTCTGAGAACTGTAAACCTGGTATTAGGGACTTGGATAGTCAAAATGAAACTTAATCTGAGGGGCAGGCAGCTGGTCCCTGGGCTTGGTGCAACGGTTCACATTAATACCTGCACTAACCGTTCACATTCTTGCTTTATTTGTAAGGAAAAATCAATGCATTATTTTGTTCTACCCTGACCCAGCTTATTACTTGAACTGAGTGAATAATTCACAGTATATGTCTTCCCTGACAAACAGAAGTGCTTTTTCTGCTCTTGGACATGAATCTATGAAATCATCTGCCTGTAGCTATGAATAGATTGCAGTTTCTTCATGTTTATCTGTCTGCAAAAATGCGATGATGTTTTCTCTCACCCCACCTCCAACATATTATCTGTATGGATTGATTGTGACCTGATCTCTGAACTGTGTTTTCTGATCACCGAAATCACCAGGGTGATGTATTTCAGCCACAGGTACAGAGTGCTCACATGTGTTATTATTTGCCATTGTTTAACCCTTTTTTTGTTTTGATAAATGTTCTCAAGATGTATGATAAGGAAGTTTACGTATTTCTAATCTATTCAACATAGGAAGAGCTCAGGGAAGATACAAAAACAGGTGCAGCATAAAATAAAACTGAAAAAGGATCATTACAAGAATAAACAGTTTTCTGAGTCATTTCTGGACCCCAAGCTGGCATGGAAATTTCAAGTCAGATGTGTTCAAAACCTTACAAATACTACTTTGAAATTAAATGTCTGGTATCCTTTATTGTAGTAACATTCTGTGACAAGCAAGTACAGCAGTGGCAGCATGCAGGTAACCATAACAGATATGAATTATTGAAAAACTCAGAAGTATTTCTGGAAGGATTTAGGTTTTGTTTGGGATGTGTTTTGTTATAGTCATTGCAGCCTTTTTTTATGCTTGATTAATCATTGCTAATTTGTGAACTGGCTAAGACAAGGGTTACTTCTCACTGCAAGAATGTGAGTCATCTTGGTGGATCCAAGGCATGTCACTCTCTGTCTGCTGTAAAATTATATTTTTCTGTCTTTCTAGAAGTCTGTTGTCTAATTCAGCCCTACAGCTGGATCAACAAAACAGCACTGAGTGAATCATCTGCTGCCATCCCTGTAAGCAAGGTTCTTGCAGTAACTCTGAGTCAGGTCTAGAACTAATGCCAAATTTAAAATAGGGCCTCATCTAAGCTATTTCTTTACAAGTGACTATGAAATGTCTGTAGTTATCTTAAAGATATATTTTTATCCTCTGAAAACAAATCTGAGAAAAGAGATCAGAAAGAACTAATATGACACTGAAATCATGTGGGCTTCAAACAGAAAAGCTGATAATAATAAATATATATTATAAATTTTTATATCCTTAACATGCTGGACACTTTGTGACATATTGACTGCCTTTAGTTCACTAACCTCAATAGCAGTTTAAAGAATTTTATATAGGAGGAGGTAATAATAATTTTACAGGGTGGACCTTGCCAATGTGGCAACTTGTGTGAAAAGCTGTCATGTTAAACATGGCATCTTGGGTTTCATGTTGAATCTTACCACACATTCAGTCTACTTAAGCCCATCAAACTCTTTCTATCAAGCGGCAGATAGAGATGTTCAGGAGTGGCTATTCAGTTTCTCAGATTTACATTTGGCACTTAAGTATGCAGTCTGAATCCTGATTTTTTTTATTTACTTCGGCTGGATGTTCAGTTATTTTTTGTTAAATTTATTGCTCCTTTTTATGAAACCTCTGAAAAATGAAAATTATTTTGATAAAAATTTCAGTAATTGTTGTTTTCATTTCTGAGGTACTTGAAAATATTTCTGTTATTTTCTGTATTTCTTTATTTTAATTTGGAGCTTTGATAGTTATAAGCAGCCAAAAGTTATAAGATGTTTTCTGATTAGCTGACCTATCAAAACATGGTCAAGAAGTTTAGCAGAAACGGGTCTGATTTATATTTCTTTGGGATGATGCCAGCACACTGTGATCAGCTCTGAATTGATGAAGGGAGGTAATCTACCTGCAACCCTGTGAACTGCAGCAAAATTAGGGAGAGCAGTTTGTCTTCTTCTATTCACTTTCTGAGTGTATTTCTGATCCATTCTTATGACAATTATCACGTCACTCCACACTGTAGTGTTGTACTTTTTTTCCTGTGTAGGAAAAATGGCCTGGGGTCCAAAAAGTAATACAGTCTAGACAGATTTGCTGCATGACTTATTTTGAACAGCTGAATTGTTTCTGTTCTTTGCTAATATTAAGGTCCAATTTCAGTAGTCAGGTTGGCTGGTTTCAGTACTTTTTAATTTTTTTCCTATAGCTACCTATAGGGAATCTGGCTTGCAATATGCTTTCACTTCTCCTCTGTCTATGACAGTGTTAAGATTTGTACAGCTCCTTCATTTATGCTTCTAATTTTTTTACTGTCCTATATTAGTGCCACATCAGTAAAGACCCCTCTTTCTTCATATCAGCAAAACTTTGGCCCAATGTAGTGGAAAGTCTGGCTCAAACCACAGAGATTCTAAGAACCAGTAATTTTTCAGTATTTGAGTCATTCCTGAATCAGAATCATAACACATGCATCTTACAAGAGGTGTGTTGACTCTACAGAGATGACTCTGACAATTATAACTCATGTGCCAGCAGTTCCCATCCCCTTTAGCAGGGTTTAACAACACAGGTTTCATACACCAATATTATAGAGCTATGTGTATGTATAACAAGCTTATTGAATTTTATTGTAAGTTTGTGTACTCAGTTCCAACTTGATGTGAAGTCACGGAGAGCCTTTACTGACCTTTAAACTTGAAGTGATGAGATGCAATGCAATAGCAACTCAGAAGTGGTTTAAAAACCACAAACTACTGTAGCAGATGTAATTAAGGAGTCAGTTATCAAATACCACTGTAACAGACTGAAGCCAAGACATTTCTGGAAAAGTAGACACCTCTCTTCATAGAGAGATGAAAACTTTATAACTAAAAAAGGGGTTATAAGTAGAGAGCAGCTCAGAGATGCAGGTATGATTTCACAGCTGCCAAAATCAGGGTGTCTGAGTTAGGAGCAGAGGAAATTTTGGGCCTGAATGGCTGGGTGTAAATTTCCTCTATATTTTTATTTTGTTTGAAATCTTTGTGAGAGGAAATACCCAAATGGGCTGTAGAGAAAGGACATGAGGTGACAGAGACAATTTCTACACTAGCTGGACTTGAGTTTGACTCATTTTCTGAGCTGAGGTGCTTGATTGCCTGTTCATAAGACAGTTTAGCACCTAAGCTTCACTGCTTGGAGATTTAATGGTTAGTGCCTCTCAGCAGAGGAATCCTCCTGTCTTTTCTCACCTAAAAGTTCACCATAAATATGGTGACTTATAACTGTATAGGAACTGACACACTGTCCCCAAAAGAATCTAGTCATTTTTCAGATTTTCACAAACATAGCAATTCATTTGTATCTTTTTTTTTCCCCCCCACAGGAGATTGAAAGCTAATATATACACAGACTATGAAATAATAGCCTAATTCTGCCATGGTGTCAAAGGCACATATCCAGCAAAATGAAACTAAATGATCACAGACCTTATTCCTTAATTATTTACCTATACAGGCCCTGAGAGACCCTTTGGATAGGAAGACATCTGTCAGTGAGAAGTTTTTATGTGGAGAAAGTAGTGTCATTGTTTGGAGATGTAGACACCTAGTCATGGTTAAAAGTTCATGTGAATTCAGGGATATGTGTGTATGTATGTATGTATGTATGTATGTATGTATGTATTAAGAGTAGGATTAACTAAATGACTAACATAACAGGTGATCATCCTGTGAGACCAGTCCATTGACTGACAAAGATTTCAGATTGTACAGTAAAACCAAAAAGTTACTCTGACTTGGCAGGGAATTCTTTGGGAAAGCATGTTCAGGAGCAGAACCTTGTGTTGTGCTTGGGGAAGCCCCATAGTAACATAGGAGAGGAAAGCCTTGAGTTGCCAGATGAACTGTAGCTGTTTGATACAGCGCTTACCAACATAGTGGACAGGAATCCAAGTCACCTTCCCTGTAACCTTTCAACCACCCAAGTATGCAAATGTAAGAATATTACGTTAAGATATTCTAACTGAAAGGTAAAGAGTAGAAAGGAGAACTCCACTTGATTAGCATACAAAGATGTCTCATTAGGTACTCTACTAGACTTACCACAATAATCCATGTATGAAAGAGTAATGGGGACAAAAACATATTCCAGGTATGCTCAGAAGCAGGTAAACTGCTGACCAGCTTCTTGCAAAATACCCCAGTTAGGGTGGGTTGTGTGCAAGTTCATTCTAATTTTGCAAAAGCAGTGCCTTTAGGAATGGACCTTACATTCATGTGAGGAGGTACCTGTAAATGTTAACACATAAAAGAAACATCTTACATGTTACTAGAGTGTGGAAAAACTTTACTAAAAACACTCCCCTAATGTTCGGAAAGTAAAGAAAGTGCTAAACCAAATGAAACAGATGCATCAAAGAGCTTTCCTTGGGCTTCTAGTGAAACTAAAAAAGATGGTTATAAAGAGTTGTTATCTGGAGAAAGTGGTGTCATTGCTTAGAGATGGAGATACCTAGCCATGGTTAAGAGTTCAAAAGGCTGTTTAAGACAAGAGGTAGTCACTTCTATATGAATAGCACCTTCAAGTGAAAAATATTCAGTTAATTGGGTGAAAAAAATGCTTTAAAAAATATAGTCAAAAGTGTGAACAAGGTTAGGTCAATGGTAGGAACTCTTGAAGAATGATCCTTTAAGCTTCCTAATCCCTTCGTCTTAAGAAGTTGTCAATATGAGCATCACAGTAAAGATATTTTGGCAATATAATCTTCGTTTGACACTAGCAAAGATATCTTTACTAAGTTTAATAGGATCATCACTTTACAAGTTTATGAAGTGATAAGAAGTTTGAGTTACTTTAACAACATTTTTACGATATTTCAATTCTAATAGAAAATATCTGATAAGACTAAAAGGTAAGGTTGAAGTTATTTTGCATGTCTAGATGCAAAAATTATTTTCTACTTATTTTTTTAACATTGAAATCACAGACAACTATGCTAAATTTTATATTTTTAAACTTTCTTTTGAGTTTTAGTTTTTTTTTTTTTTTTATCTTACGGTTTTTTACTTGTTTGCTTAAGCAAACTTTTAATATTTAATTAAGCTTTTAATCACTTTAATGTTCTATTTTCTGGAAATCTCATGGTCTCTATCTAAATGACATATTTAAATAAGGACATCAGAGAAAAAAATTAAAAATGGTATATCCCTGTGATATAGGAAGAAATGTTGGCATCTAGCATAGCATCCCATGTTTGAATAACAGAGTGGCTGGGGGATTATTTAACATATAGTTCTAATGGACTTTAATTAGTTCATGTGTACTATGTGTGCTTACATAACTTCATTGAAAGAGATAACTCCTGAACTGGAAACCAAGAGACAACTGAATGACACAGGAAACAAATAAATATATATTAAGAAACAAACTTTGATATGCCTATGACAGGAATAAACTGCCAAAATACTGCATTAGTCAGTGAGGAAGAAGAATAAAGCAAGATGGAAAATAAATTATCATTTTGTGGCAGTTTTTTTCCTCCCACATATCCTGCTGACAGTTCAAAGCCAGCAACAGATGCAATTCTTATTTGTCTCACATTGTGGGTGACAAGACTCAAATACCTCACTTCTAAAATGTATACTCTTGTCTCAGTCTCTCGAGGGATTATAAACATGGAATGAGGAAAGTTTTGGGAAGGGTGCTCAAGGTTTAAGGGCTATGAGGATATTATAGAGAAATTAGTAAGTATCTTTTACCTTATGCAGTGGATGCTAACTTGTGGAATAGTATTACAGAAGTTAAAATATTTTCTTCACATAGAAATGAAACTTAGAAGCATTCTTAATACAATAATAAAGTAAAAATGTCTTTTTGTAATTTACATAGGCTTAGATCAGTTACAAGCTTTCATTTTTAAAGGATTATTTCATAAAAGATCACGTCCTGATTGACGTATAAGAAGGAAAAGAAAAAGCCCAGTTAGACTACCAGAAGATCCAAAATTAATCTCTAACAAAGCAAGCAGTTCACCAAAGTCCAATCTGTATACTGGTTTATTTTCAACTTAGAGTTCAAAAGAAATAGCAACTCTGTGGTTAAGCAATGATTGAAAAGGTTAGTAATAGATCAAAGCAAAGGATGGGAGAGACATGGGTGAGCATCTGGAAGGGAAAACGGATAACATTTTCCTCTGTCTGGTCTGAGAAAAAATGAGAATGTGGGGGAGAGAAGGGGAGGAAAAATAAGATCAGACTTGTCAGGAGAAACACTTTTGCTCAGAATGAACCATGAAAATTTCCAGAGAAAATCTTGAAAGATGCTATTGCTGTATTTTAATCCTTCAAAATGCTTTTTGTAACTAATTCCTCATTTGAAACCTGTTACTTTGTTTCAAAATGCTTTACACAAGTTAAATGCCCCAAAACTCCAAAACTGCAAGCCAGATTTATTCTTTCTCCTTAGTGCTCTGCTGTGTTGCACTATATTACAAAGGGATTTTTTTAGTTCCTGCCCCCCCACCCCCCCTGCTTTTTTCTTTTTTTCACCTGAGATTTTTCCTCTGGAAATGAAAGCTTTGTCTGTATTGGCCTTATAACATTAGGTCTCTATTTGCACAGCATTCCTATGACTTCAAGATATACATTTCCCTTTTTTGTTAACGCTTGAAAATATTTTTCTTCCAGCTTTCAACATTTAAAGTTCAGAGGCAAAATATTCTTTGTAGTTTACCATATAAATGGATTTACAGCTATTTAGCATTACTCACTCACTATTAAAGAATTTGTGCAAAGTAGCTTTCTTAAAATAGTGAAGTTTAATTTTAATTAGAAACCAATTGTTACATGTATCCCAAGTTTTTGTAAAATACTTTCGGTTTTGATATTGGGGAATATATCTATTTTTTGTACTTCAGTAAACACCTCTGAGGCTAATTCCATCCCTGTTTTTCCTAGTGGACTTTTATTTACATTCCCAGTTCCTTCTGTTCATGGTGCTCCTGACCTGCACATGGTAATCATGTGCAACTTTATTTGGAAGAAATGTGTCATCCCTGCTGTGTCTGCCAGTAAGACTGTTTGTGATTTCACAGGTGAAAAATATAAAGTGCCTCAAATGTTTTACTTTTGTATTACAAACCAGAATCAGACTTAAAGGCAATATTACATATATGACCTCCAAAAAGTGAAGGAAAGTATTATGTGTATCCTGTCAGTAAGATACAGGCTCTTTATAAAGGCAAATTCTGTGGATCAAAGAGGGAATATGTTATAATACATAACTAATGAAAAGTAAACATGTTCCTCCCTGTAGCCCTGAGGAATTTATCATGCCATTTGGTAAAGGTAATGGACATGATGCCTACCATTTTTGTGGGAATATTGTACTTGGGCATTTTTACCGAACGAGTTAATTTTTTTTTTTTTTTATAGGATGAGAGCTCTAATCACTGAGCCACTGAATAAAGTAAAGCTCTCCTTTGGATTTTTTTTTTATTTTATTTTTTTTAAGGCATATCTTCTGTTGCATTTTGTACAGAGCCCAATTCCATGGTCATGACTTAGGTCCTGGGAGATAATTGTTCAGTCTGAGCCTATGCCCCTAGGGTTGGCAGCAGTTGAGCAATGTGTTGTGAAGGTCACAATTTTGTACTTAGGCAGAATTTAAGTACTAATTTGTGGGATTTGGAAGCTTTCCCAAGATCAGAAGTTGTCGCGTAGCAGAGAATGAAATCTAGTTGTCTTGTGTTGCAACCCGTAAACACTGGACTCTAAAAAAGACTGAAATCATGTGGATGTTAAATCACTGTCTTACTGGAGGGAAGAAGGGGGAAGGGGAAGTTAAGGAGTGAATGTTTTAGGTAATTAAGGATCTAGTCATCAAGTTTTTCTTTTTATATACTGATACAATAGATGGTTTTTGGCCTGTAAATATGCTAAGCTATTGAGGAAACTATTGTGAGGGGGAGGATTGCTACAGTATCTGTGACTGGCTTAGAAATGGCTTTTCATGATTATAATTTAAAATTATATTTGCAACTAAACAGATGAGGGAAAGAAAATCAGAAGACTGATTTCTTAAAGCCAGATTCATGGTAAAGAGTGACAAGAGTGAGTGTGTTTATAGAATTCTATCCTCTGCCACTTTGCTAAGATGACAAAAAGCAATAATGTATTACACTTGGAAAGGTGGAAAAAATTATACTGAATGGATATTTGCAAAAAAACCCCTGCTCAGCAAAAAGACCAAGCTAGAGCAGGTAGTCTCTCTGACTTAGATACACTAAGTCCTCATTCAAGTGTGTTGTTGTTACAGAACAAACACAAATCCTACTGTGTCTTGCTGTTTCACCATGACATTCATCATGGCTAAGAATGTGTATATTAGACATTATTTTAAAAGTGTTTGTTGGGAAGGAAAACATGACTTAAAAATATACGTACATCTGAAGGGCTGCAGCAACAGACTAACTTTTGATTTCAGGCTTAGATTCACTTTTCTTGGTAAATCAGTCTACATTTAAATTAACATAAGTAAAAGAAAAGACCCTTATATTGACTTCAGTAAGGGCAAAGATAGATTGCTCAGTTTTTATTAACAAGAAGTTATTCAGCAAGGCAGTTATACATGTGTGGATTGGAGTAATACTACTGTAAATTCCTTTTTAGAATACCTTTTATTATCTGTATTTCTGTATAATCAGACAGCTTGTCAGTCTTTCTAAAGGAGAGAACAATTACATCTTCAGAAGTCACACAGTGGAGACATTACATTTTGATTAAGAACAAACCCACACTTTTTCCCCAGTGAAGGATCTTCACCTGTGAAAGTGCTCAACTAACTTCAAAACATATTCCACATATTCAACAGATTTTAAATGTGCCTGATACTGAATGAGGGAGCAAGACTACAGCTGTATTTGACAAAGTCTAGTTTAATAACAGCTAAGGGAAGAGCAGATTATTATACCTGCTTTTTCCTGTCACTTCTATATAGCAGTTGGCCCTGTGATGACTTGATATTCCTGAAACAAATTCCTCATTCTGATAAGCAGTGAAAAGATGTTTCCAATGGTAACTGCTGGTTGAAGGTTTAGTTTAGCTGAAAGAACAAAGGGTTAACAAAATCTTTTCTCCACTTCAAGTGCTAAAAGCCAAGTGTTTTCACTGCTTTCATTTGTAAGAAGAGTCTGATTGAATTTACTTCTGTTTCACTTTAAAAACTTCCTGGCTTTTCATTCACAAATCACACGTTTGTCTTCTCCCGGAAAAGCTTTGCTTTTGTTTTTGTGACCTACATTTGTAGGGCTCCTAATTAGCAGGCAGCACTGGGATCTGCTGTCCCTCAATAGCTCTACTGCTCTGGGATTCTAAACTAAACAGAAAACACGTTGTCGGAACCTGAATGAAAGTGACTGCCTACTACTGGTTTGCACCTTTACGTAACTGTATAAAACAAAACTGCATCGTAACAGCAGATTGCCCATGTATTACACTCATGTCCTAGTGTGGCAGCTATTTAAGTTAATATGAGAAGGACCAAGAATAGAGGTGAGGTGAGGTGAGGTGATGTAAGTTTTCATTGTCCTTCAAAATAAAAATGTACCAGCGTTATGTCTGTCAAAACTTTCTTCCTTGCATTAGTGTTTGCAATCACTTCCTTAATTTTCTCTGCTTTATTTTTCTCCCCCAGAATCTTTCCTTAGCCTCTGTAGATAAGTTGCTCATTATTTTTACCTTTGTATTCAAATGATATTTCTGGCTTAAGAGAAGTGGCACAACATCCTACTTAAGCAGCATTAGACCACACAAGAACTAAGTCTTCTCTGTTCCAGTTGTCAGAGTAAATAGGAGTTTAGCTGGAGCCAGAATGCAGCATTTGACTCTGCTTTTTGTGTTAAAAAACACTTTATATATTGTGGTGAATTGTTATGAACTGCATTCAAGAACATCAAACAGGCAGTTATTTCCATCACAGGATCTTGTTACTTGCTCAATTACATTTTTAGACTTGTGCTATTCCAATCCTGAACAGTGCCATGTTACTTGTAAACCTAACACTTTTCACCACAGAATAAGTAATGTAATTGACATTAGAACAAACAAAGCTTCATTTTCTTGGGATTTGCCTTCTGCTTGGCTGCATACTCTGAGTTTGCTGTGCTCTTTTTCTCTTCTAAATTTACTTATGATGAAGCCTTTTCCTAAATCTCACCACCTGCAACATTTCACAAAATTTATAGGAACTTTACATTTGTGGCCACTGTTTCTCAAATTCAAGCTAAGGTGAAATTAGCCAATGTTCTCAAAAGCTGTTGGGAGAGAGAGACAGTGACTGGCTGCTTTTACACCATGAATTTAGGCTACAAAGACTTGTAGCTGGAAATAAGTACAATGTATCCCACAGTAAGGTCTGTACAATTTAAACCAGATACTTCAGGCTAGAACCTCAAGGGCAGGAAACAGATACAGAGACACTTAACTTCTAAGTTGTCTCCTGCCTAGAATATGAGACGGTCAGCCTTTCTGTGTTCCAAGATTAGCTAATAGTACAGCAGAAAATCTGTGCTAGTGGCCAGACTAGCTTGACTTCAGAACCCATTTTCCTTGGGGTTTTTCTGCTCTACACATACTGCATCGTATGGCACAGGAGTAGAAGGAATGTGCTGTATGTCAGGTAGCTGTCCTGCAGACACACTGTTGTACTTGCTTTTTTTCTGGGAAGCTATAGGGTTCATTGCACATATGCTTTAAACATGGAACTTTTTTCAACTACCAGATCCACTGTACATATACAAAACTAATCTAACCTGTAACTCCTGACTCCCTTAAAACAGAAGTCACTCTGCATCTGGCATACCTACAGGCCCTGTCAGAAACAGAGGCTGCTGCACACAGTGCTCTCTCAAGACTTTGTAAAAAGGACTTTGCAGCCTGGATTCATGTACATGACTCATCCAGTCAAAAAGGTTGCACAGTGGAGACTGAGAGGAATTGATGCTCATGCTGAGGAGCCTCTATAGTGCCACAAGAGACTGGGCCCACATGTCAGTCCCAATGGCAAAAGGAGGAAATATTCCTCTTTTATTCAGTAATCAGATGGTTTCAGGAAGGGCAGTTGGAGTTCTGTCTATGTAAATGGATATTTAAGTGTCTTCAACAACATGGTAAAATTTCACTAGCAGAAAATTAAGTTTGTTTTCTCAAGTGACAGTTTTTTTACCCAGATAGACAGATTAGTACATGAATACAAGTCTCCCATTCTGCCCTGGTTTCTAACTCTGAGGCTGGTGGCTATAACAGGATGATTAGCAGAATATTGGCTTCTCCTGCCTTGCGTTCTTAAGTACATTAGATGTGCTCCTCCTCCCATATGAAAAGCATACCCTAGCTTGTCTGTGGTTTAATTGGCTGCATAGAGCTTACAGACTTTAGACTTCTTGGTGCCTGCTTTCTGGCAGAAGCACAGGGCATGCTCATAAACCACAGTGGAGTAAAGGTCTCCAAACTGACATGTCTGTATAGTGCAGTGCAGTGCAGTGCCAGGCAGAAATATGAAACTGAAGCTCAGAGCAACAGCATAGTGTTACAGTGCCGCTGTGGTCATACTAGTACACCCTCCTAGAAGGAAAGGTTAACTGGCTCAGGCCCAGCAATGCTAAAGCCAGTAAACTGCTCTGGTTTCTTTAAGAAACTCTGTCACCACCAGCTTAGGGCTTTTTATGCCATATTTGATGCACATAGACATGTGATTATTTGCAGTTTTATAGTCACTTAGGGCCCTTGGACTTCTCTAATATTCATCACAAGGCACTTTGCCAGTGCCAGAAAGATTTTTTGGCAGATGCTGGCTGCTGAAAGGGAGTTCTTCCTCTCAAACCTTGCTTGTTCTGTCAGCTCCTGTGGAGCATCTGTACAATGCACATCTTGGGTGGGATTTTGTCTCAGTGTCTGCAGAGCATCTAAGCTCTCACCTTAGTCAATGGACATCTAGTTAGTGGAGTACAGGAAGCTATTCAGATGACCAGCCATAGGTGTTTGTTTTAGGTGATCTTATTTTGCTCTCCATGTAGGATTTTTAATATGTCAGCTTCTAAGTTGTCTCCTAGTGCCAATCCACTCTCTCTTAGCCAAAGTGACTGATGTCAAAGGAGCAATATAGATCTGTGGTTACAAGGATTTGCACTGCACAGGAGTGATGCCTTGATGTTACCTGTTTACCCTGAAATTGTCTTTTACCTGGAAATCACCTTCATTCAACTCACATTATGGCAAGGTCAAACAATACTTACCTGAGAAATCTGAAATAGCAGTTGCAAAGGTTTAGAAAACCTGATGGGTGGCAGCAATGAAATGATCTTTCACAGTATCACAGTATCACAGTATATTTGGGATTGGAAGGGACCTCAAAAGATAGTCTAGTCCAATCCCCCTGCTGGAGCAGGAACGCCTAAGTGAGGTCGCACAGGAACATGTCCAGGCGGGTTTTGAATGTCTCCAGAGAAGGAGACTCCACAACCTCCCTGGGCAGCCTGTTCCTTTCTGCTATGTGTCCTGCAGATGGATTACGTATGGTCCAGTTACAAGACCTCATTTTAGGGTCTTTTGTACATGAGGGTCAGCTTGTATTTTCCATCTTCTGCAGATTCACCTAGAGATTTAACTCAAATCCCCTTTTCCTCTCCCTTGAAACGTAATCGCTCCTTTTTTACAGGAGACAAATATAAGCCTGTTTTTTTTTTTTTTTTCCCTTCTGTTTATTGACAGTTACCACCTCTTTAGAAATCATAGTCCCAGTGGAAAACCTAATATCCCAGTATCCCCACCCATGAAAGCCAGGAGGTTCGAAGCTCTTTACTTCCTTCTTCATTTCCCTCCTCCAAGAATATCAAGCAATCCTCATGTCGCTTTTCCAATCCCTGAATGTTATTTGTCAACAACACGAAATCTAATGCATAAATGGAGTTCTTGGCATTAAGTCTATTAGTGATTCTTGACTAAGATTAGAGAGAACAGGAAATAGCCACTCTGGAGTAATAACAGATGTGGCATGGCTCAGCTCCCTCCTTATCCTTTGTAGATGCAGTGGCAGCTTCTTAGATGTTCACTGCAGACTTTAAGCCCTGGAAGTCTCTAAGTGTCTTCCTGGGGAGGCAGCTTTGCAGCTCTGCTCACTGCCTGCCATTTCAGCAGTGGGACTTGGTGCCCTGGTGGATTCAGTGGTTTTTTGTGTTAAAGACAATTATGTCTGGTGCTGCTGAAGTGAACATATTGCTTACTTTAGTTCATAGTAAAGTTAATGTTTCTTTCCTCCCACCTAATGTTTCTTTCCTCCTTTTTATGCCATAGTGCACAGAACTGACTACCACACAATAAAGAAATACACCCTTTTAAACTCTGAAAAGAAAGTTACTTTCTTCTTGTCGTCAAGCCACTTGTAGGTACATATATTTGCACACTTGAATGCAGTGTTAACTACAATAACAAATGGGCAAGTGAAATTAAATTGTTTCAAAGACTGCTAAACTTGGGAATTTTCAGCTGACTTTGAACTTGCAGCTTGATTTCTTCTGTTCCACATAAGTTCCTAAGTCAGGAGCTGGTCTTTGTATGCAAGTGAACTCCGATAGTCCCTTTCCCAAATCACCTTCTGGGAAAAATAAAATTCAGCAAATGTGCCTGCTCCCTTCTGTTCCCTGGTTTAGCTCACAGCATCTCCTTGGCAGTGAATGGCAACAGTCCTACAGCACTGCCTGAATAATCAGATAAAAATATCTCCATTTCCTTTGCTCTTCTATAAACAAAAAACACTATTCAGGAATTCAAAGGTAATCCTATTTCCTACTTGCTAACAGAAGTCTTGTTGGTAGCCTTTACTCAAGAGGTTTTCCATAAACCTAGCCACATGGAAAGCCCAACTACAGGATGAGAGGCAAGATACATAAGACTGATTCATATGGAGAAACCTGTTATAGCTACGGAAACATACATATAAATAAACGTATTGATTTTTTTTCTTTTTTAAGTGAAAGAATTCTGAGTTGTTCAGAAAACCTAGAATTAAAATCTGCAATTGCTTCATACATATGGCAGTGATTAAGTGCACAGTAAAACCATCCTGACAGCAGTAGCAAGTGTATTGTATTTTAAATGGATAAAAAAAAAGTAAAGAACCTGAGTCCAGCTTGGGGTTAGCAAAAGCAGTCTAAGTGCTTTACCTAAAAGTTTCGTTTTACACTTATGTGTCTCAAAATACACAAAAATGGATCTATGACTTGAATGTTCTATTTTGGTTTTATGTTTCTTATATATTTGTTGATTATTTTGTCATCAAGATTATTCATCAGTCTTTAAAACATAAAGCACATACAGATTTCTTATGCTGAAGCTTCATGTTGAAAGAATGCTAATATCTCCTTACACCATGATGAATAAAGGTTGGGTTTGGTAATAGAGATATATCTGAACTGTTGCTAAATCTCTCACTTGCATAATGGATCTCACATTTGATTATCTAAAGATATGCCTTCTGGAACCATTTTACTGTACAAAGATTCCAGTTTTCTTTGTATTTTTAAATTTAATTTCTAGATCTCCTAGTTTTGGCAAAGATGTTCTCGAAGTTTTTAACGAACAGTTCTAAGTTGAGTGAGGTTTCTGAGAGAGAGAAGGACAAGGAAGATATAGCTTAAGAGGGTAAACATAAGAAACAGGAAGGAAGAAAATAGTGGAGGGTTTTACAAGATTTGCTGATTTACCTTCCTAGGTCCAGCTAGTATGGTCTTCATGCCTGTGAGCTCCACACTTGACAGCTAACGGGGGTTCTTCTTTGCTTAAGTCACATTAAATGATGAAAATTTCCATGCATTTAGTAGAGCAGGCTCATCAAACCTGAGTGTTTACATTCCAGGTCAGTTTGTCTTTCATCCAAAGTAGATATTTGTACACAATTAGATTTTTTGAGTGAATTTAAAATAACATTTAAGTGGTTGTCATTGTTTAACCCCAGCTGGCAAGAAAGCATCACACAGCCACTCACTCACTTTCTGCTGGTGTGACGGGGGAGAGAACTGGAAGAATAAAAGAGAGAAAACTCATAATAGAGGTAAAGGCAGTTTAATAAGTAAAGCAAAAGCCATGCACATAAGCAAAGCAAAACAAGGAATTCATTCAGTACTTTCCACGGGCAGGCAGGTGTTCAGCCATCTCCAGGAAAGCAGGGCTCCATCACATGTAATGATTATTTGGAAAGACCAATGCCATCACCCCAAACATCCCTTTCTTTCAAGACCCTGCCTTACAGCAGATCTGTGTAGCCAGATTAGTGAAGTGCATCTACAAACCACCATCAAACCACTGGAAGGTATCTATTGTGTGATCTGGAAAAGCTGCATTGTACTGTTGGGACGTGTGCTTTTCTGCTCTGATGACAGACCTCTTGCTGCATGGCCTGAATCCATCACATGGTCTCTGCCACAGGAACCAGGCTGAAACAAATTTATGGTGACACTCATTTAGATGATGTGTGACATCTTCTAAGCATGACAAGGCGGAGACTGCGGTATTGAGCCCTGGATACCTGTATGAAAGGGTTATGTGACCTACCACAGCCAAAAGACTAGGCTCAAATGTGCGTGGTCTTCCAGGGTAAAGGCTATCATGAAATATATACCTTAGAAAGAAGTTTTGACAAAACATGTGAAGCACTGTGTTTTCAAGCTGTCATATTAACTCTTCTCTTCTATAAACATGTTTTATTGCTTAATTTTGTGTGTGGGACCAGATGCTCATTTGATGGTTAGATGATCTGGCCTGACTGACACCAGTTGTAAATATGATCTGTAGTTTGTTTTGGAGTTACACTGAGAAAATCAGTCAGATTTTGGTCTCCTTATCCCCTTATGTGCAGTCTTTGTTTCTATGGTGTTTTGGCTTTGTAAGAGAATTAGAAGGTTTGACTACCAAACAAAGAAAGCTTTGATTTGGGTCTGGCTAAAAACCTCCAAAATTAGTATTTTCAACAATGATACTTTGTTCCCTGAAACTTTTACTTTTTTCAGATGGACGGAAGTTAAATATAACCTGGATGGGGTTATTCTAAAGAACTACATGCCAACAATTGATAAACTAAGCTTTTTGCTTGGTTTTCTGTGGAACATGATTTATATACAACCACTCTCTGAAAGTCGGTGCCCAGGCTCTTGGCTAATTTCAAACAGGTTTGATAGGGAAAAAACATTCAGAGATAACTACTTTTTAATAAGTTTTGTTCAAATAGGGAAATGAGTCCTAAAAGTATTTAGAGTGAATGTAAGATCACAGAATATTTCAGGCTGGACCGGACCGCATGAAGTGAACTGGTCTAAACCCCTGCTTAGATCAGGTCTAAACAAATCAATTTGTCTAGTTGAGCCTTGAACAAATCTGAAGATGGAGATGCCATAGCATCTGTTTGTGTTCTGTTCCTGTATTTTACTATCCCAATGGTTAAAAAAAAATAAATCCTGACATGTGATTGAAATTTCCAGTGCTCCAAGCCATGCCCTTTGCCTCTTGTCCTAATCCTGTGTACCATCAAGAAGAGTCTGGCTCTGTCTTCTCTGTATCATACAAAAATGCAGTGTAAATTCACACTTTTTCTCATATACAATTCAACGTTAGCATGTACTCAGTAGAACTGGTTGAGAAATATAGTTATTTACAAACCACATCTTTGATAGAAATAGATTTGGTTACCAACCATTCTTAAAATTTTTATGTAGTAGGAGACAAAAAGATTCTTCAGATTTGTGCTCATGCATCCAGAAAATTTAACGACTTGTAACATAAATGCAAAAACATATATCTGTAGAATATTTGCTATTTTTTTTCCAAGGGGCTCATGGTCTGTAAATATTTGAAGACTATCAAACTGACAAGTACCAATCACGTATCACAAACGAATAATGATTGAAATGAGCAATTCACTGGTCATCAAATGTGCGACAGCTAAATTGTATCTATGAATTGTTGCCAACTTAGAAGAGGTTCAGAACACATATTAGAAAAAGCCAATCAAAACCAAAACCCCACAGATTACACATTGACCACTACAAACTCTTTTCGTGTTCTTTCTGGTGCAATTGACAATGGCTTTCTAAGAGTGAGGCAGGCATTATCTCCATATTATCAAACCTTCCAGATTAGCATTTGTCCTAGTCCTGGCAGATTTTTCAGAACTGAATGAAAAGCTCCAAATGGTGTGGCCACTAAATTTAAATAGACAAATAACACTTAGGAAATTCAGTGGTTGGTAGATTAAGCAGCTGTGGTAAATCGTTTGGAAAAACTGGAGACAGATATTTTTTACTAGGTCAAATTCCAAGATTCTTAATGGATCTCGACTGAGTTCTCTTTGACCTCTGCTAGTACAATATGTAAGAATTTGAACCACATATTTTGAACTCACACTTCAAAGAATGTTTAAAAATGGGCTAAATAAACAATTTCCCCTACTAAATGGAATTTATTTTCTTATAGAAGTAATCCTGTCAATAATACAAGATATTTTGGAAGAGATAAGAAATGTGGAACAGGAAAAGGAAATAGGTCATTACTCACAATAAATGCATCATTAGCATAAACAACTCAGCAGGCTTTAATCTTGTATTATTATTATATTGTAATATAATACTGTTATGGTTGAAATATAGCTGAACCAAAATGATGCAAGTAAGCTGTCAAATATATGAATCTTCAGGTAAAGGCATGGAGAGGCAAAGGCAGATTAACAGTAGTTCAAGAGAAACTTCTCTGTTTAATTTTGTGTTTCCATTTTAGTGATGTTTACAATAGTGCTTGAACACTGGAAACCCATTCTCATTCATATGATACATGATCTAAAGATACTTAAATAATTGCTTTTACAAAATAACAGTTGTCATTTTTACTGCAGGTGATATTTTTCTTTCACTGTTAATAGTTTGTTTTATTTGCTATTGACGTTCTAGTTACTTGGTTCTGAATTTTCCTGAAATTCTGCAGGAAGTTGAATTTAGATTCTCACAGGTGGAAATCTGACATAGTAAGAGTTCAGCAACATATGTGAATTTTGATTTGTTCCCAACTAAATATAATAGTTAATACTGTCAAGAGTACAAGTATGTTGAATTCCATAAATGCAATGCAAGGAGTTGTGGTATTTACAAGCTGGTAGGTAATTTAGACAATTATCGCTACATGCTGTCATGTTTAGATGCTCCCCTATGGCTATAAAATAAGGCTTTACAACAGAGTTATATTTCTCTGCCTTTGATAAGGAAAAAGGCAGTGAATGAACAGCTAGTGTTTTACTTCAGGCCTTATCAAGATTTAGCTTGCCAAACCTGATTCTGCATTGTTTTGACTTCCAGTCAGCAACCTAATCAATATTCTCTGAGCTCCCTTTATCATGTTGCTAAGATTGTCTGTGAGAATAAAAAGCTCATAAAACATGTCATTATGAAGGGCCTGAAACCTGAAGTCTCCCCACCCTCAGTATTTGTTGTACCTCTTTACTTCTATACCTTGCAAAGAGCACAATTACCAAGAGATCTGCAGGAGACTTTTCAATCCCTATGATGCCTTTTTAACATCAGAATTGGAAACAAATTTTAGATGCAAACCTGAAAATAACCTGAACAACTTTCTGTAAAATATTAATGCTATTTCTGAGTATAAAGTGGAGCTTAATTTATTTATCACAGAGATAAATGATGTTAACTAATGCTTGGACAGATCCCACTCTTATCCACATAAAGCGCTATTTATCAAAGTCATGACCATACGCTATTTAAAGACCAGCCAAATAGGAGCTGGAGGTTTTTCAGGCTGCACAGAGGAGAAGCAAATAAGGAACCTGGTTAATATTTTATGTTCTATATAAGGCCTGATTTGAGTTATCATTTCTTTCTGTAAATTGATTCAAAATAAAGAGACAGAGATTGAGGGGAGAGAGCAGCAAGCTGAAGATGAAAATGCTTCTCTCTACTCATGAATCTTAGTAGCTTTGGGAAATTCTATGAGTTTTCTTCAATGGAAAACCTGTCCTAATGGTAATTTTGGAGATGGTATGAAATTCCACTGCTTTAAATCAGTCTGCAAGGTCAATCTAGTAAATTTTAACATCACTGAATTTGTCATCAAGGGTGGATTTTCTTGGAAAAAGGGAGCCTACAGAGTGGGTTACCAGATCTCGTGCCTCACTAACTCATGCAAATACATTTTATAGTGTCTTTTGTAAACAGTGTATGCAATAAATCTTTTGTCTTCAGAATGTCTTTGCAAAAAAACAGTTACAGAATGTAACTTCTCTGAGAATTAGAAATCTTTCATTTGAAGCCTAAATACAGAACTGGATTGTTTCCAGTTGTTCTTATACACATAGTTTGTCTCACTATTTTTGACCCATATGCAGTAAACCTCATAAGTTTATAGAGAGAATCATGTTAACTCAGCCTTGGTTTTTTTAAGATGAAAAGTCCAAAATATTTGGGCTGCTCTCCTGAGAAAGGCTTTCCACTCTTAAGATAGCACAAAGGGCACTTCTCAATACATCTCTCAATTTATCTTTTCTGACTGGTAAGATTTTCATGTAGCACTTCTCCTCAAGCTGGAGAAGATTCCTGGTAGTCAGGGCGTTGGACTAGGTGACCTTTAAGGGTCCCTTCCAACCCAAACTATTCTACGATTCTGTGATAATGTCAGCGTTTCTTTGAACTGTACTGCAAATGCTTCAACTCATGGACCCCGATGTTATCTGTTTTTCAGTTACGCAATGCTACCAGCTCCCAGTAGTTCTGTGATCAACTAACATACACAAGTGCACTTTTCTTAATGTTCATTTCCAAATTATGAACTCTGGGATAACAGCAGAACTCCAGGTAGTAGTGGTAAAAGTCCAAATTCAACCTGCCACACAACAAACTAAATTGATGCCGAGCGTAGTTTCAAATTACCCTCTATGAACACCTGCATGCAAATGGAACTCAGGAGAACAGCTATCCTATCTTAGGTGTTTCAGACAAGTGCCTAAAGTTAGGTGGAATTAATCTAGGTTTAACTGTACACCTTCCTTAAATAAAAAGTAATGAATCACACATTTCGTAATTATCACCACAAAAGGTTTTTAAAAAGTGTGAACTTCTATAACATCTTCTGATATTTACAGACCGGTTTTCAATAATCAAGCTATTAACTTTAAACATTTTCATGTTTAATAAAAAAGAATTTTTCCATGAGCCACTTTAAAGGATGGAGGCAAAGCAAAAATTTCTGTCATTAACTTACACCAGGGGAAACTTTTAAATCATATTTCCATCTACCTCTTAGTCTACTACACTCCTAGATTTTTTTCTCAATGAAACTGAACATATCTATGACCAAACATTTTTCTTTCTCTTCTTACTGTATTTTTATTCTGCATATCATTTTCCATTGTTTTTTTTTTACCACAATATCTGAAAGTAAGCAAGTTACTAAAATGTTTTGAGGTCTTTCTAATGTCATAGCATTTTAAACTTCTTGGTTAAATCTCACTAACATACACTAGAAACTCACAGAATAGATTGTATAATGTGGAAAAAAAAAATATTAACAACGTTTCGTGTCAATCAGTGTCCAATAGATGATGACATTTCAGCACCTCTGAACTTCTTACAGGCTGATGCTCTTGAAAGATACTTTGGGCCAGGCTGATATTGTTTTTCTTTCAAAGAATATGGATATTTTTTTAACATCCAAATTCTTACCAGGCAAGAAGCATTCTTATTGCTCTGTATAATGGAGTATACAGTTCATTTTCATTTGGAATGCAAGTGTGAGTTGGTTATCATCAATCAAAGGAGTGTATCAGCTTAATACAATATTGTCCTAAACAACTGTGTTTCTGTAGGGAAAAAAGGTACAAAACCCAGGATACTTGGAAAAAAGGTGTCCTTTTCACAGTCCCTGTGCCCTCCACACTCTCTTCACATTGAACACAACTGCAGTGTTATTACAGATGAAAAAGATGTGCATGATTTTGTATAAAAATGTTGTGGATTCCATAGGAAATCTTAACCCACTTGAAGCCAAGGGGACCTCAGATCTGGGTTGCAACAGGTGACCCTTCAGTACCAGCCCGATGTGCTGCCATGTCCTTGCTGCTTCCCTTGCACCAACATGATGACTAACGTAACAAGGAAAGATATGAGCGTGCAAAGATATATTGGAAGTATTTTTTCAAATATTTGAAGGGGCGTAGAGAGGAATGGTGAGAAGCCACATTTATTTTAGGAGAAAGGGCCTGATAGAACCTGGGAGCTACTGAAGAAACACTCTGGAATGCCTTTGGAGTTGCATATGTACTTTCAAGAGAAAAATAGAAACGAAAAAACACAACAAACAGATATTTTAGATAAAAGAACTCTGAATGTTGATGGTCACCAATAAAGACAATCTTCTGCTCTGGATTTTAAAAATATTATCATACTCGGTACCGTTCAATAGCTCTAATTTGGCCATTAAATTCCTGTCACCTTTGCCCTTTCTTAATGATTGTGACAAAATGCTGTCTGCAATCAGCAAGACTCAATCGTTGTGGGAATAATTTGAATAAATAATCAAGTCTGCAGCTCATCCATCACTTTGACTGATTTCTCTATTCCCTCTTCACCTCTTCATCCTATTTGCCAGGTGTCTTGGTATAACATATGTGAACAGTGAACTGGAATAGCCCAAATCTACTGAAATATGCTGACTATCATCTTAAAAGTAGCTAGACATCTTTACATGGCAAGCACATGTATTTTCTGTAGTCTTTTTTTCCTTACCAGCTTTACCTTGACTAGGATGGTATTTGTCCTCTTTACATTCATAGAGCTTGTACTATCTCATGTGAACATGAGGATTACCTGTTCAGTCCCTTGGATAGAAAACTTCTAAAGAATTAGAAGAAGTGAACAATAAGCAGGAAGAAAGGCAGTGAGAGGGAAATCAAAGGACCAAAGAAATTAAGTAATGTGAGGTGGGAAATTAAACTGACACAAAATATGTAGTTTATATTCTGTTTTAATGAAAATAGTGTAGATATCTTTAATACAGTTAAATAGGTCTAAAACTGAGTTATATTAAATGTACTTCAAGGTGGGATTATCTTAATATTTCCTGGGCTGTTTCTGCACTCGTTGACACCCTGGTATCCACCTGCCCCTCTGCCAGACTTTCTGCCTTGGATGTGTATTGGGCAGCAGGCAGCACACGCCAGCTCCCCTTCAGCCAGCTGCTGCAGAGCTCAGCCTGGTGTATGGGCACAAAGCTGAACTGGAGTCAGTTCAAAGTAGTATGCTGGGCTGCAATTTATGCTGCTGAGGTCTGGGCATATTTTCATTTCTGCCAGCTATGCTACATGTGGCAAGAGGCTCTTCTAGCAGAGAGGCAGGATATCAGCTGGGAATAGCAACCTCCAAAGCAGTGAGAATTCAGTTGTAGGCTCCTTAAAGCTAGTACCTCAATACAGGTAAAGTGACTTGAGTATCTTCCTAGGAGAACTATGTGTAAAACATTCTTTGCATCTGTTTTTTGTTTTGTTTTGTTTGTTTGGTGGTGGTGGTGTTTTTTTTTCCCACCGTACTTAGACCATTCTAGTGTCTCCTCCTCTTTTCATGACCTTCATTTTCCTGTGCTAGTATGTTTGTAGGCATTTGTGGTTCTTACAAGCCTCTGAAAGAGAGGTTGAACCAGCATATGTTACTGTTTAATAAAGCTCAGCATCAAACCACTTTAGGAGACAGGCCTTTTTCTGTTAGCTTCTGTAGGGAAACCTACATAATTAGGGCCAAATTTACCCTACTGTGGAATCAGGAGTGATTCTTGGTCTGCGCAGGTGCTAGAACACATCAGTGATCAGCTGTGAAGTACCTGTGAGACTAAATGTTAAGAATCAGGCTTTTGCCAGTTCTCCACAAGCAGTCCTGATTCCAGAATTTAGGGCTTAAAGTACCAAACCAGACTGGTTTGGGTAGGTACAAAAACCAGTTTACATTTCTGGATGTATCTCAAAACAACTTTTTCTCTAAAAGCACTGACCAGAACTGGCCATACTTGCTGATTTTTGCCTTTCTGATCTGTGTTGGTAGGCTCTGTGATAGTTGTATTATGAACCAAATAATGGAAATGAAGTCATTTCAAAATAACCCCACCAAAGGAGGGGTGCTTGGAAAGTAATTTTCAGTGGTCATTTCAGTTATCAGCACAGATTCAGCTATGCCATTACAGGTAGTACTCATGGAACTGCATCTCTGATCACAGAGGAAGTGGTTAACCAGGTCCGTCTCAGCAGCAGGGATGCCTTATGCAGGTGTCAGCCTGGCTGCTCATTCCTGTCCGCTTCCTACCATCCACACTTCTTCAAAGATACAACCAACAAACACTATATTAAATATTTTCCAGCTAAAAATAAAATAAAATAAAATAAAATAAAATAAAATAAAATAAAATAAAATAAAATAAAATAAAATAAATCTATTTTTCCCAACCCTTTTTTCCAAGAGTTTCAGCCAGCCAGATCAAATACATCCTGTGGTTACACAATCATCTGTACATAGAGGAGGAATGAATGGGGAAAGTTTCTTAAACCAGCTGAAGAAGAACCATCTCTAAACAAGTATCAAAGACTGAGGAGTGGGATGAATGACCCAAACAAATTTTATGTTGCCATGGCTGTATTTTTATCAGGAATCACCACAGATGGCTAAATTGTTTTCTCTATGTCTAGATTATACTGCAGTATAGGCATGTACAATGTGTGGAGCTGTTTATTAAGTCAACAAAGAAAGCATATATACCACTTTTGAATTATTTGACTTTTATTGTGCTGGATAGCAAATCTGTACAAACTTATACTATATTAAAATGCAAATACATAAACCAGGAAATTATGCAATAATTTTATACAAATAGAGCTCAATATAACATGATTTAAAGTAAATATGCTTTTCATCTTCTAAGTTTCCATCTCAAGTATTTCAAAATGAATTTTAATAGAACAATAGTTAAAAAAAAAAAATAAATAAAGAAATCTACTTCTTTTGGGAAGATATGTTCATAAAAGTGTAACTAATAAGCTCAATGAGGTATGACATATATCATGAAATAACAGATACTCACCGGTGGAAATCTTCATTAAAATGACAGACACTTTTGTTTGACAAATATTTTATTGCATGTCTCACAGCTATTAAATAATTCCCAGTTCAATTTCTGTTGTGTCCTAAACAGTCAATAGTAAAGATCATATTCCCTTGGTCTCTTGTATTTTCATGTATACTCACAAATAAAACCTCCAGTTTTTCTGTTGTTTCCTTTCTCATTTTATACGCAGAACACTGTAACTATTTACCCTGAGGCTCAGTTGCTAGAATATATGATGACAAACTTTCTAGCCATCAGATACATATCCTGCATATCTCACCCTCTCTTCCAGGCCAAATAACTGGAATGCGTGAGAATAAGGAAGCTCGTTGTGTACAGTTAACAGTTCATTCTTTGTTTCTTTCCACTTGCCCATGATGTATGGTGAACTCCTTAGACTAATTCTAGATCTCATCAACATCATCCAGAATTGTATGGTTTCCCTTTAATGGTACCAAAACATGAAGACTTACTTTAGCATGTTACAGGTGGACTAGTCAGATACTGGACTATATCAGGAATATTGGACTGTATCAGGGACCTTCCCTGTGACTGCAAAACATGAATCACGTGGGAGACCTGCAGAAGCTATAAGTTTTGGCACTAGTACCCCTTGACATTGCTCTCCTTCTGGGGCACTCCTTTGCTGTGTGATGGGGGAATGTTCCTTATAGCTGACACTTGAATATTTTGTGAGTTTTGAGCCAGAGAGCAAACAACCTTGTTGATGTGTCCCTGGTGTGCTCAGATGGGGCAGCCACACCTTTCTCTGGTTAGTATTTCAGGACTGCTTTGAACTCAGGAACCTCCAGCTGGGAACCTGTATGCCACTCTGCTTCATTTCTGGACCCTGATCAGACAGAGGCAAGAAATAGAAACACAGCTGCTTACTATGGGGTCATCCCAGACATGTACAAAAGCATTTAGAGAACTCTCAGGTCAAATTGGGATGCCCTTACTAGGATGACTGACCAATGGCTTTCTGTACTACAGTGTTGAATAGGCACCTGACTTCTGCTCTGGAGGTATTTTTCAATGTATTAGAGCAGCTGAAATGTATGTGACTAAACAGAAATTTAAAAAGTCTGCAAGGACAAAATGCTCCACCCACTGATTCATCCATAACAGTTTCTCTTGATTTCAACAGAGATAAAACTAGATCCCAAATAAATAATTAAATAGCACAAACCTTGGAAGTGACTTTTGTCTGCAGTGAATTATAAACAGGGGTAAAACACACATGGCAAGTAGCTGACACTTTTCTGTTTAATCTTAATATTCCCCTGTAACACCTGACCATCCTTCTCTAGTGTGACATGGTCAAACATCTATCAGATTGTGGTTCCACAGTTATTGTTACCAGATTTATGTATTACTACATCACTTCCCAGTATAACAATAGTCTAAAATAACCTTGGCATATGCCAGCCTTACAGTTAAATTAGGTAAAATATGTAATATGTAGTTTATACTGAAGAATGGAGAACACTTGATGCAGGACAAAGCCTGCCAGAAATTCAAGATGAAGTATGAACTGCCAAACTCATACACTAAATCAGAACTGCAGGATGGCCACAGTGGTCTTAATCTAGGACTAGGGTCCCTTACACCAGATGTACTGTACTGTTAACTCTGAGTCTTTATGTCTTCCCTTGAGAGACATGAATGTAGGAATGAAGGATTTTATTTTGTAGGGGGAGCGAGAAAATGCAATGCTAGGAAACATCACAAGAAAAGTCAATCATATATTTCATAGTTCATTTGTTTGAACTCTTTAAGCATCAGTTTGTAGCTCTGTCATCCTTCACTGTCTAAAGCTCAGTAGGTTGCTCCTGGCTTAATACCAGTTTCTTTAAATGTTTGCTTTCTTAGATTATAATGATACAGATTTGAGATAAGAGAAACTGAAAAGAAGCATTACAGTTGTCCTAGAAAACAGATGATGGTACATACTCAATTATCATATATAATTCCAGTTAGATAATACTAATACTATTTCTGCTGAGAGAGTGCTTTCATTAGTCTGTAGCTCTCAATTTCTGTTATGAAATACAACCTTTGTCTTGCAGACAGCAAAACCTAGGGTCTAAGAAGCTTAAATGACTTGTTTAGACCAATGCAGTGAGTCAGCATTGCTGCCAAGCAGGAAAATAAGACTTTCCATGTTTCCATGGTAGTACATAGTCTACCACAAAACATTAGTAGTCTGGTCAATACTGTATAATGTGTTATAATGCCTGATTTGTTGTCTGTTATCCTTTCCAATACACAGCACCTGAGTCATGCTACAAAGATCTTTCAGTTGCATCTTCAAGCAACTTGTGTAGTAGAGTACAGAAGTGAACTATTTCTACCCAGTTCACAAACCAAATAATCAGTGTACTGAATCTGTCCACCGTGGTACTCACTGATGTTAAAATAGTGTGCATCTTCTCAGCATTTCAACATACAGGTAGCTGAATATGAAATTTTAAGGTTGGTTTCTGTGAAATAGGAAAACTGAAAGCACTATCACTTATAAATTTACTTTCACTAGGGAGATTAGGAAGTTTAAATGCAAGACCTGTTTCCTAAAAACAGCAGAAAAAATGCTGTGCTATTGCATTTCTTATGTGTGCTATTGTGTTTCTTATGTTTGCTACTGCCAGCTTAGCTTCTTCTCAGCAAAGAGCTATCCTGGCATCTTGCCCAAATTCTGGGTGCAAACCGAAAAACGTGCTATTTGCTTCATGATGGAATCACCTGTGGTTAGCTTCACACAGTTGGAAGAGGGAGACTGAAGAGGAACTGCAGGGCTCATACTAACAAAAAACGACTCTCCTCAAAACCACAACCAAATAAAAAAAAACAAATCAACAGCTCTTTCTTGCCTATCTTATATAATTTGTCATAGGCTGAAAACTACTTCGTCTAATGTCCTTTCCTTTCTAGCAAGGTGAAGGTCTGTTCTTTATGCTGTTTGGAAGCCAGCATACTGGACAGAAAGTTAAAGAATAAACACTCAAATGAACACATCACTTTTATTGACCAAATTATAGTCTTACCAGTATAGTACAGTAGTTTATGTGAACACCAATGAGTTGTGTTCGCTCTTTTATGTGTAATACAAGATATTTCAGACCTCAGATTTATAAATTGATCCCTTAGAATAGTGAGAGTACAATAAAGGTATCAGCAAACAGTGTGATGAAGGTGGTAGCCATGGCTAAGGACAGTTAGAAGAATGAAATTTTTATTTGAGTTGTGGTACAGATGCCAAAAAATCAGGCAAACTGTATCTTGACAGCAATAGTTGTTACGATGGGTTCCTCTGGTTATTTGTTTTATGAGTTACAAAAAAAACCCAAAAACATTATTTTCAGAACAAATAAGTGGTATTTTCTGAAATAAATAATTAAATTTATGCTACAGAAGACACTGGCAGTCCCTCTGAAGCAAAATTAAAGAGCTTTTTGTACACTGTAGATGAATTTAGCATGTCAATCCTAGGATTTCTCTTAAAAGTTCACATCAAAAATGCCAAGCAAGAAAAAATTAAAATTGCAGGGAAGAATGTGGTATTTGCTGGTTACGGATCAGTTTTGCTTGTAGGTAGAAAAGGATACAGTAGATCACAAGATATATTCATTGTCAGCAAAACTGAGGTGAAATTTCTGCTATCTTAAATTAACCAGTTGTTAAAAGCTACTGTTGACAAGATTGTCAACAAGAGGAAATTATTTTACCTCTTTCCAGAAATTGAATAGTTACATATAGAAAATACCATAACCTTGAAGACTGAGATATGTTTCTTAAATCAGCAATAAAATGTATCAAAAGTTGGCTTCAGACAGCCTTTTTAATAGAGTTTTGCATCTGAAGTTAATGTCCATGTCTAAGATGTAGGCATCATGGAGATAGCAGAACCTTGGCTTTGATTGTTAAAAATGTAAGGGATTAATGCTATTCAGAAATAGGTTCTAGTAAAGTGTCTAAACTCTAGGCTGGACAGTGCAATCACATATCTACAGACATTTCAGTCACTTCAAAAGAATCAATACAAAATCCAAAAACCTTAACTTCTGACATCAAAATATTCTGAATTCTTTGAGAATAAAGAGAGAACATTGAAAATGAAAAATGGTGCTAAACAAATTGCACAAACTGTATTTTATTCAACATTCAAACTAAATTTTACAGTAAGCACTACTAAACTCAGAGGGACTCATATATCTGAGAAAAACATTGTTCCTACCTGTGTCTTCATGTTGTCCACTGGTACACCATTGTTATAAAAAAGAAAGTATTAAAAATCAATATATACCCTTATTCATGTAAACTACATTAATAATATTTTTAATTGTAATTTATCAACATAAAGCAGTGCAGGACTAAAATATATGACCTTGAAATCATTTTATATAGGTCTATATATATACAAAAACTCATTGAGACTTGTGGTCTGTAATTTCCTGTCATTGTCAGTGCAAACTGCCCATATTTATTCCCACACATAATCTGCTTTTTCCACTTTGTTCTTGTATAGAAACTCGTAACATAAAGAAACCTCTCTGCATCTCTTGTCATGAGAGCAGTATTCTGTTCCCCCCAATTAGTTTTGGCTTTCAGCCCCACTTCCGATGTACTCTCCTTATGAAGGCAGAAATGTGGAAAGGACTTTCAGAGGTCATCTAGTCCAAGGTGGGATCTACTAAACCTACGTCAGTGCTGACATTCATAGAAAATAAGAGCTATTGCACATCGTCCCTGCACAATCTACTACAGCACTTAACTGTCCCTGAGACTGAGACATTTCTTCCCAAGGACTGTACTAGATCACCACTGTTGCAAACCCATCACCTAAAATTCTCTTTACACTGGACAAGAACAATTTTTTTCTGTTTTTGTTGTTGTTGTTTTGTTGTGGTGGGTTTTTTTGCATCCTTTTGTATTTGAAGATTATTATCGTACTTCCCTTCAGTCTTCTCTTTATTCTGAATAACTCTATTTCCTTCAGTGTTTTCTGGCAGGCTGTACCTTGTAGTGAACCTTGCTGCTCACCTCTGAACTTACTACAAATCCAGCTCAAGTGCCTCTGACCAGATGTATTAATCCAACTACTCCTGGCCAATGCCAAACAGGGTGTAAAGACTAAACCGTGCTTTGCAGTCTGCACTTCTGTTTGTAAACCCCAGTACGAAACCTGTGTTTTTCACAATAACACAACATTACTGATTTGTGTTCAGCTTATGGTCCACTAATGCAGTTCTTTCCTTAAAGAATCAGTACTATACCAGCTGTTCTGCTGTATGTTATTTTCCAGTTAATAATGCTATCTAAGTTCAAAACCTCATATTAGTGCTCATGTTAGAACTGAAGCAGCTGAAGATAGCAAATATTTCTGGATGCAAGAGACCCTTCCAAAGATCTTAATTCAATGATTCTTTTCCTCCAGACCTGATTTCCCTAATGTGTTAATGAGAATGCCACATGAGAATCAAAAGCTACATTAGAGTCAAGCTGTGTTACATCTTGTGTTTTCCTTCTGCCCACCAGATCTGTTACCTTATCATAGAAGAAAATTAGATTGATTTGACACAATTTGTTCTTGACAAATCCCTTTCGGCTGTTGTTCATCTCTTTTTTTTTAATCTTCAAGGTGCTTACAGTTTAATTATTTGTCCCAGTGTTTTTCCAGGAACTTAAGTTAAGATGATTGGTCTGTAATTCTCTATGTCTGTCTTTCTCTTGTTCTATCTCCTCCTTCTCTGTCTCTTTCTTTCCCTCTAATCCCTCATTACCTTGCTATTTATTAAACAAGGCATTATATTTACCCATTCCAGTATTTTGAGAATTCATCCCTTTTCCTGAGTTCCCAAAGACAACAGATAACAACTCTCTTTTCTAAGAGAGTTTATATGAATATGTGTAATCTCTTCAAAACAACTAATACTGGGATATAAGGACTCAGGGCTACTATAATATTTAATCTACCTCCACACCCCAACTAACTCAGTTAACTTCATAAGAAGATACATTTGCATTAAGATGTCAAACCATTAAATGAAGCAGCTTAAGCTGCTTTTTCTTGTTCTGCTCTTCCTGCTGAAAGGACAGTGACCTGGAACAGAAGATGGGCTTAACAAGCAGAGGGGTTGCTTCACACTGCTCCTGCCATGCTCATCTGAGTGCAGTGTTATGAGCCCTAAGTATCATTAGACCAGTGCTGTACATTAGCAATCTTACTGCAGCTAGAGCCTCAATGAAATGGAATAATACAAGACATTTCTCTCCTTTCTGGTGACATCTACAACTAGACTTTCCTTCCACTTAGTAGTGAATCAGCTCTCCACTAGATTTTCCACACACTAATGATGTATTCACAGATATTTTCTTTTTCCTCTTTGTGGTCTTTTCTGATTGTACTGTATTTCTTGGCTTGGATTTTCTAATTTTGTCCATGCACACTCATACTGTTCTTTTATCATTGTCCTTGGTATACTGACCTATTTTCCAATTTCTTCATGCTTCCTTTTTGTGTTTGAGGTTAATGAAGAGCAGAAGATTTAGCCAAGCTGATCTGTTGCATAAGAATAGTTTGTGATTGTGATCTTAATAGTGTTACTGTGAGGAACTGCCAAATTTTCTTTTTTTCTTTAGCCTTGTTTCTCAGGAGAACTAACCTAATAATTCTCTGAGGGCAGAGCTTTTCTCAGAAGCCTTTAACTCCATTTATTCTCCATTACTTGTATTTAAAACAATCTATCCTGTTTCAGATGAGACTATTGGGACAAGCTGTCTAAATAAAAACAGTCAGGATCAAACACATGAATAGAATTCAACTGTTGTCTGTGAAATAATTCTTTGACCTAAGTTTGTACAGGTAGGCTCCAATTTGAAAATCGTGGAGTACATTTCAAAAGTAAAATAAGAAATTGTGACTCATGATGGCTGGACTTCTCAGTTTCACAAGAAGAATGTGCAAACACTAGGTTTCCCTTTCAGCAATTTTGAAAAAGTCAATGTTACAAGAAGGAATGCGAAAAGTTGTCCTTTTGCAGAAAACAACTAATGCAACTCTGATATTGATGTTCTACGATAAGAAATCTTTCTCCATTTTATTCTCAATGAAATGTGTGAATTTCTTTGGGCTTTTGTGCCTTTACAACAGCTCTAAGGGTCTAAAGTAGATCACTTTTTAACATTAAATCCCACTACTCATCCTGTAAGCTTCTTTGATACAGGATGGAGTTTCATATACAGACTCGTAGCTTGCAGCAGTCTGCACCACCACTTAGAGGTTATTATTATGGGTTTCACATTTTGTAACATTCCTTTAATCTTTGAAATCTCTCTAGGGAAGTCAGTCATGTTTCTCAATAAAACAGTTAAAACAGTAACAATCTTCTGAAAGTATTATATAGATAATTTCAGTATTTTTAATACCATTGATTACCTAATTGCATTTCAACTCCTAATATATAAAGTTTCCAATTTCAGATAATGGGCTAATGGATTGCCTATAGCAATGTGTAACTAATGTTTTTTATTGCTGTGAAACACTGCCCTGAAACCATCCAACCTATTCCAAGAAGATAAACTGGGAAAAAATTCATCTACTCTTCAGATACAGTCAAGATGCACAGAGTCACTCAGAGAACGTTGCATAACCTTTCTTGCATGCAGATGAAGAACTTATTTATTCATTCATCAACTTTCACAGTTCCTATACTAGGTTATTAATTGTATTAGAATCAAATTTTGGAAATTCATTGTAAATTATCTTGGATTGAGAATAGTTTTTTGGAGGCAAATGAGGGAAAACATATCTGGCATCATGATCAGTCAGAAAGGAGTTGAAGCTGATTTCCTTTGGTCTGAATTCTGCTGGCAATCAAAATATGGCAAGTTAACATTCATGAGTGTTCTTACAATATTTTTTTGTTGAGATCAAGCCTTGAACACTCAAGATGGAATTGTGGAGCATGAAATATTTGACAAAACTGTTATGGGTTGACACTTCAATGAATGAAAATTGTCTCTGTTACAAAGGTACTTTACTATATATGAGACATCTTATCACTTTAAATGAGTATGTACTTATAGAAGTTGCACACATGTAAATAATAATCAGATATCTACTTTTTGTGAGGTCCTTAAATTCTCTTGACACGTAAGACAAACTATTGACTAAGGCAAAGCTGAGGTCAATATTTTCTTCAAGGGGCAATAAATCTCTGTGGTCACTGAAACGTAGTCAACGAAATGTAAAACCTACCTTAATGTAAAGGTAATATGGTTATCACAGGCCCTGGAAAATAAAGCTATTTCATTGAGAGTTTTTTCCTTTCAATGGTACTGTTTTACAGAGGAGGAACAAATAATTGTAATGAAAAGCAAAACTAGGGTGAATTTTGTTACTGTGGCACTAATGGACTTGCACAATAATATCTTCTATAATCATTTATGGAATGTTAAACTCCATCTGTATAATGGCAAAGAAGCAACAGCCCTGATATTTATGAAATTTGACTGAGGATAAAGTTATGGCTTTGAGTACATAATCAAGACCTGGCTTAGTTAGATCTGCTCTCTACCTGAAGCTCCACTCAGTTTTAGAGATTCCAAAATAAGCAAAGGTTTGTCTTTAGTGTCCTGCCAAAAACTGCAGCAGTTCAGAAGCAGATCAGTGGGCTGCTTGACACCCAGGCTGCTGGAGTAGAGGATACCTCTCACTGTGCAAACCTCCTGGGATGCTTCAAGCTAAACTGCAAATATGTGCTGACCCAAGCTTGGAGTGAAATTGCTGTTGTGTTATTTTGTCTGCCTTCATACACGGAACTCATTTTTCTAAAACCTTTTCTACTCAAATATGAGAGCTTTTTATGAAAGTCCTGGACTCTGACTTTGCTGGTATTCAAAGAGATTCCAGGTTACTTCTGCAGATTCTGAACTCCTATCAGAGCTGAAGTTTCTAGTCTGAGCTCTTACGGATGTCATCTTGAGTTCATAGAATCACAGAATCATAGAAAGTCCTGAGTTGGAAGGGACCTACAAGAATCATCAAGTCCAGCTCCTATCCCTGCATATGAAAGCCCCACAGTTCACACCATGTGTCTGAGGGCATTGTCCAGTCTCTTCTTGAACACTGTCAGACTTGGGGCTGTGACACCTCCCTGGAGAGCCTGATCCAGTGCTCCACCACCCTCTGGGTAAAGAACCTTTTCCTAATGTCCAACCTAAACCTTCTCTAGCACATCTTCCTGCCATTCCCTTGGGTTCTATAATTGGTCACTAAAGAAAAGAGTTTGGCACCTACCCTTCCTCCTCCCCTTGTGGGGAAGATGTAGACCACGATGAGGTCTCCTCTTAGTCTCCCTTCTCCAGGCTGAACAAACCAAGTGACTTTAGCCACTCCTCATATGGTTTCCTCTCCAAACTCTTCACCAACTTCATAGCCCTCTTCTGGACACTCTTCAGTAGCTTTATATCTTTTTTATACTGTGGCACCCAGAACTGCACCCAGTGCTCCAGGTGAGGCTGCACCAGTGCAGAGTAGAGTAGGACAATCACCTCCCTTGAGCATCTGGCAATGCTGTGCTTGATGCACCCCAGGACACGGCTGGCTCTCTTGGGCCCAATGTTGGCTCATGTTTGACTTGCTGTTGACCAGAACCCAAAGATGTCTCTCCATGGAGCTGCTTACCAGCATCTCGTCCCCTAGCCTGCATATATAGCCGGGGTTGCCATGTCCCAGGTGCAAAATCTGACACTTGACCTTGTTGAACTTCATGAGGTTGGTGATTACCCAGTTCTCCAATTCGTCCAGATCCCTCTGCAGGGCCTCTCTGCCCCCTAGAGTGTCAACAGCTCCTCCCAGTTTTGTGTCATTAGAAAGACCTGCCTGGACACATTCCTGTGTAGCCTCATCTAAGTGTTCCTGCTCTGGCAGGGGGATTGGACTAGATGATCTCTTGAGGTCCGTTCCAATCTCTAACATTCTGTGATTCTGTGATTCTGTTAGTCATTTACAAAGACATTGAAGAGTGCTGGCCCTAAGATGGATCCCTGCGGAACCCCGCTAGTGACTGTTTGGCAGCCTCACATAACCTCATTTACTAGAACCATTTGAGCCCAGCCCATCAGCCAACTGCTCACCCACTGTACTGTGTGTTCACCCAGCTGTATGCTGGACATCTCATCCAGGATAATACTGTGAGAGACAGTATCAAAGGCTTTACTGAAATCCAAAAAATCATGTTGGCAGGCTTCCCTTGGTCAACTAGGTGGGTAACCTTGTAATAGAGCAAAATTAAGTTTGTTAAGCAAGAATTTCTCCTCATGAACCTGTGCTGGCTGGACCAATGACTGTGTTGTCATTCAAATGTTTTTTGATAACACCCAGAACGATCTTCTCTATGATTTTGCCAGGAACAGAAGTGGGGCTGGCAGACCTGTAGTTGTCAGGATCACAGCTGCTGCCCTTCTTGTAGATTGGGACAACATTTGCCAGTTTCCAGTCTTACAGGACCTCTCCAGATTCCCAAGAGCATTGAAAAATCACAGAGAGAGGACTCAGTATGACATCAGCCAGCTCTTTAAGCATCCTTGGATGAATCCCATCAGGCCTCATCGACTTGTAGGGATCTAGATGGAGTAGCAGACCCCATTCAAGTTACAGGTTTGTTGGGAGTTTATCATTCTTGCAGCCATGGTTTTCTAGCCCAGGGTTATGGGGGCCCTCAAGTACATTATCGGTGTTGAAGACTGAGGTGAAGAAAGCATTAAATGTCTCAGCTTTGTCTATGTCACTGTTAATAAGGTGGCCATGCTCCTCAAGTAATGAGCTGATGTTATTTCTAGTTTGTCTTTTGCCATTAATATATTTTTAAAAACCTTTTTTATTGTCCTTCACAGTATTGGCAAGCTTCAATTCTCATTGAGCTTTGGCAGCATGAATTTTGTCCCTACAGTGATGAGCAGCATCTCTGTAGTCCTACCCTGTTGCCTGACCTTGTTTCCAATGACCATGTAATTTCTTTTTTTTTTGCTGTATTTCAAGAAGAAGATCCCTGCTCAACCAAACTGTTTTTTTTTCCTTGCTTGCTAGGTTTTTGGCCTTTTGGAATCGATTGGTCCTGTGCTCTTAGTAGCTGATACTTAAAAAACAAACAACACTGATGGACCCCTATGCCTTCAAAGTCTTCTTCCCAGGGAATCTTAGTAAGTACTTCTCTGAGTAACCTGAAGTCTGCTCTCCTCATTAAGGTCTTGCTAGCAGTTTTCCTCCTGTTAGCAAAGATTTTGAACCTGACTGTTTTGTGGTCACTGTGACCAAGGGAGCCACCAGTCACCACATCTTCCACAAGATCCTCTCTGTTAGTGAGAAGCAAATGTACACCCATGCAAATAATAAGTGGCTTTGGTCCCCTGAACTCTTTGACAAACACATATTCTGTACGTAGTCCTTGTTTTTAAAGATTGTACAGTTAGTAATTTTTGAAAAACTGTTAGCATGTAATTTGGGGTTTTTTTCTTCCTTGACACCTCTTATTTTTGTGACTTTTCACATACATTGATGCATGAAGTTCACAATTCTGTAAGATTAAAAGCTAGTATAATCAGCAGGACCAAAAGAAATGGATAGCAGAAGTTTTCAGTTTCAGCTTTCCTTGACAGAAGCAGGCAGTGTTCAAAATGCAATTATTTTTATTGGATTAGCAAATAAATTATAATACAAAAGCTTTTTAGGACTGGCAATTGAAACAGGAACTTCAGAAGTCTGTAAAGTTATAATTGGTTTGTCAAATTAAATCAGATAGTAAAATATTGGGTGTCACAACCTCTTCTATAGACTGGCTATTAAACAGCCATTTTTTATGGGATTCATCTTCTGATGAGATGAGATGAGATTCATCTTACCAGACTTTAAATATCTACTTTGTAGCATTCTACATCTGAAGTAGTGTCCCAAATGTCCCTTTATATCAGTGGTAAAAAATGCAAATTAGAGTTCAATTCATCCGATTTATTTTGATTGCCTACTTTGACATGAGATGAATAGCACCCAAGAAGAACATGCTTTTCTCCACAGATTATGAAAAAAAGGTATGCAAAAAAAAAGATCAGATATTTATGTCTACATTGTAGAGCTCTGAGTTTGAGTAAGCTCATTTGCATGATCCACAGAACATCATTTCCATAAACCTTATTTATTTTATCTATTGGACTCACTTATCACATGCATAATGGTTTGTTTGAAGGTAAATGGTTTATCTGAAATAAAAAGATAAAGTGGTACAGAACGGTTTTTATTTAGTTTGTTGTCTTCTAAGAGCATTTAAAATATTTCGACTCTTATTTAAAATTAATTGCAAAAAGTCTCTGTCAGTAAAGGTGTATGCATGCCTTCACCAGTATTCATTACATGGATAAGACCAACAGACTCTTTGTGTGGGGGAGATAATCCTATGAGACCAGTTTCAAAGCTTCATAATGTTTTGGTTTTTATGTTTGTTACAAGAAGCCATGGTTATGATGTAATATCTTTTATTAGATCATCTAATATAGTTGGAAAGACCATACAAGTATCCAGCACATCATCTTGTCATATGCCTGGCTTCTTTTTTTTTGTATTGTGTCAACTTTGTAGGATGACTAGATCTCTATTAAGAGCTGGAGACACTGAGCCTGTGAAGGACACCTTTTGATTGCTTACACAGGAAGAATATTGTGATCATAGGCCTTGGGCTGGAAAGCAGAATTTTTCTTGTTGTGAGCAATGTTTAGGGCAGCCCTTCATTTACACATCTGGGATTTCTGTGTATTTATTAGATGAGTATTGTGTGGCTTTTGTTTCACACATTAAGCAGCTAACTCTTCGAGCTTTGGAGTAAAACAGGGTAGTAATTTAACAGGCAGAACTGAGATGTCAGACTCACACAGATTTCAGAATTTTACCATTTGCGAATTGTAGTGAAACAGTGGTTAAAAACTTCATTCACTGATCAGGTGCTTATTGTGTTGGTCATTCCAAACACAGAATTATAACAAGCTTACACAACCCATCTCTGTAACTCAGTTTGGAAACAATTCGTATTAAGTGCATTACATGCATGTCTCTGTCAAGAGATGACTGTCGTATCTTTCCTTCTTATGTATTTTATGTGTCAATTTAAGTGTACTTTTTCTTGAGCCTGGTGTAGAACATCTTGAATTTTCTAGAGCTCACATTAAAAATTAAGCTACTAACATTCACAGCAAAGGAAAAACAGCTCATTTTTGCCCATTATCCAATTAATCAGACAAAAGTTTAAAGCAAGCCAGATTTTCTTCCATGTCTACATAGATGCAATAGAATACACCTTTTCATTTTAGTACATGCATCATAAGGTAAACCTTCTGTTGATAGCTTCAAGATCTCTAATCACAGTCAAGAAAACATGAATCTGAAAATCTATTAATAGAATTCACTTCCAGTAGCATGGAGCAGAACTCTATAAAATCACTTCTTCAATATCAGTGACTTCTCTGATTAGCACCTAGTAACAATAAAAGGAGTTGACAATTCGAAGCTAGCAGGCATTCCTCAACTTTTGAGAGTGATAATCCACAGATGGTAAGACTGACTGGAAATTTCATAACTAGCTTGAAAGAGAAGGAATGACTGAAGAATACTTCCAATACTCTCAGCTATTTGATGGTGATCAGGACAAAGCATAAACATATTATCCACTTATCTTAAGAAAGGGAGAGAAAAAACATGCTCTGCGTATTGGTTGCTTTTATATATAAGATTTAAAATATAAAGGTAAAAACCAAAGAAGCTGCATTTATAAGAAAGGCTACTTTGAAAAATATTTACTTTCATTATATCAAAAAATAGCATCATTATTCAAGAGAAAGAAACAAATAGGTTAGAAAATAAAGATTTCTCACACATTTCTGAGTCTCAAAGAAACATTTCCACAGTAAAAGATTATTTAGAAGAAATTTAGGGGAGGGGTCTCATGAAACTTAAGTTAAGCTGAGTAGTATTAGAAATGTCTAGCAACTTTAGGAAAGACAATTAGGAAAGACAATTTGTTCTTTTTGTGAGACACAAAAAATCTTTCTACAAAATAACTCATCTCATATGAAAACAAAACCTGAGCTGCTAGCCTTGCAACAAAATTTCAACTGAAATATTCAGTCTCCCTTAAATAAGAAAACAAATCAAGTGTTTCATAAAAGTAAGTAACATAACAACAATGAAAACACATGGTTTTCACTGCAGATCAAATAATATTGGAAAAGTAAAATTAATTAGCTGCACTTATTAAATAGAATTTTAAACTTCAGGTTACTCAGTCTAATGATTACCACTGTAAAAAGAGCCATGTATCCAAATATAGTTAGCTGTTTCTTTTGGAAATATGATTTATGACTCAACATTCTGCTCTCATTCACCAGTGGAAATATTTCTCCGTGTCTGCAGCTTGGAGGAGCCATTATGTGGTGATATTTACGACCGTTAAGTATTTACTATAATTCCTGTACTCCGAGTGGAACTTCTGGTTAATTTTTTTTTGAGTGATAAACACCCAGACTGCACCCACTGTTTCTTCTGATACCTGGCTTTCTAGGCTTATTATACAGGCATAGAAAAGAATGACATGAAGAGACTGCTATGGCAGCAGAAGCTATTCTTAGCTAGTCAGCACTATCTGCAGAAACAGACTGATTCACTTTGATTGCCACTCAGCAGGACTGAAGGTAGAAGTCATATGTAAATAGATGGGCTAGAAATGGATGCCTGTATTCATTAATCTTTCATTAGACTCGATCTCAAAATTACCCTAAGGTTTTACAAGGACTTTTCAAACTCTAATTTGGCCCCTGGCCTTTAAACAAAATGAAAGCTATTGATTGATGTTCTGGCCAGGATGCAAATGAGCCCATCAGTTCCTGAATCAAGCTTTATTGGTTTAGATGCACTTTCTTATAACTGAACAGGCAAGCTACTTAGAAATGAAAATTTTTATAAAGCTTCATAGTAGGGCTAGTGCTGTGTTAAATTTACTAGTTAAGCCTCAGTAAAAGCAAAGAATTATTATATTATTTCCATAAACTTACCAAAGCAAACAAACAAACAAACAAAAAAACCCCTTCACTGTCTTTTAACTAAAAAGAGAAAAAACACAACACAGGTTTTAAAGACAGGTAGATACGTATTTTCCTAACTAAATTTTAAAATACTACTTCTCTGTGTTCCCCAGCCCTGAAAAGCAGAGATTTCTGGATGGAATATATCTTTCATATTCCTTATGGAATGATCCATACCCCTAAAGTAAATATTGCTGTGTCCTCTACTATAAGAGGACAAAGTGTCTCCAAATTCAGAGCAGCAGGTTCATTATTTAGGCATTTTCTGTGGTGAAGTGTTAGGATTTTTTCTTTCATTTTTCAGGGGGGCATAGTGTTCCTCCGTCTCTGTGCCATTTAAATAGCCTAGGAGTAAAAAAGCCCTGACAAATGGCTCCTGGATTCCCAGCCTCTCTCAGTGGGAGAAGGTTTGACTTTCCTTTTCCAGAGACTACCCAGCCACCCGTCTCCAGGATGTTCTCAACAGAAAATCAACTTCAGTGGAGAGGAGTATAAGAGAGAACAAGCAAAAGGAGCTTTATCTCCCACTATGATAAAGAAAGTCAAGTTACTTGAGTTTTATTTGGCACAGGACAAAAAGTGTCAGGAATGATCTTAAACATAGAGATTGCAACCTTCTGCAGCTTTCATCTCATCTGAATATCTGGACACCAGAGGACAGCTGAATAACCCCCAGGTAGGTGTTCTTTCTCATACTGTGCTTCTCAGATCCCTGGCTTCACAGAGTCTCAGCCAGAAAATGAAGGATGGACTTAGAAGAACTCAGTAGCAAGGGTCATCCCTGAAGAGATGTGAGATTCAGATCTTCCACACCTTGAAGGGATATTCTAATATGTAAGATGGTAGATGTAATCAGGACTGTAACCACATTTTCAGACATCTTCAGTTACTGCAGGGATTATCCACCATAAACTGGATACAACACATGTTTGCCCAGAGCTGGTATATGAGGACAACTACAAACAGCACTCTGATATTTTAGATCAATTATAGAGACACTTTGTGAAGTTAGGAGTCAATAAATACAGAAATTGGGTTATTATCAGAGATAGGGATAGTTTCAAAATCTTTGTTATAGACAGATTTTTTAAATCACTGAGGTTACTTAAGTAAGTCTTGGAGTAGATTTAAACTCTTCTTGTGACTATGACACGTTATTGTATGACTAGATGTGATTGCACTTAAACTTCTTAGATGTCCCTGTGTGTGCCCTGAGCTTTAGTAGTGGATAAAAGTACCTTTTCTTGACGTGACTGAACAACTCAAAACCTATTTCAAAGCTCAATCTTATTGAGACCTTCAAAATATAATGATGCCTTCTTAGTCCTTCTTAGTACAGAACAATTCAGTTGGGCTATGGGAAAGCTGCAGGTTGTCTCACCCCTACAGCTGAAGCTGTGTCACTATGTTTTAAGAAAGCAAAAGAATTAATGCCGTGCCTGCTGGAGAGTGCAAGACAGAATGTAACTTTTGAAGGCACAAAAACTTCTACAAGGAGAAAGAATTTACTGCTAGTACCTGTTGTAGGAACTGCCTGTGTTCAATCCAGTGATTTGCTGACATGACGTTCAGGAAAAGCCTGAGACATGTCAGAATTTACAACACTAGGCGAAGACATGGCTTTCAGCTCCAGTCAATGTCAATAGTTACAGCACAGGTAGGTGTAGTGACCATCCCAAGGCCAAAGGGAGTGTCAGACATTATAAATTATAATATTTTTGCACAATAACATTCAATTTGGAACATTTAGAGCTGATAAAGAGAGGGAAAAAAGAAAGGGAATGAGGAATTTAAAATTTTTATTCAAGGAAAATAAGTTAGTAAGTTCTAATTATAAAAATAAGTTAGTATGTTCTAATTATATTTAAATAGAAAAGTACTAGTGACAACTTTATACACTGTCTGTGTCAGTGAAGTTTTGATGTGTGCCTGATTGATTACTTGGCTTTATGGCAGGCAAATATACAACATTGCCCATAGAAGTACAAATCTATTCTGACCAGTTTTAGGCAGCTTTCATCAGAAGTGATATGTTTGCATAAATAGGCTCTAGAAACAGAATATAATGACCTTTGTATATGAATGACCTATTTATTATTTGGAAGACAAACACAAATCAGACCAGGGAATAAGGAGTGGTATTTATTTTACTTAATGTAGTATCTTCCTCACCCTAGATTACCTTGAGTCAACATTTTTATGTTTTTGTCTGAAAGCTAAAATGTTTAATTTTCACTACGTCAGCTGTTAAAAAATAAAGTTAACTACAACTAGTCGATGTTTTACAAAAACTGAGTTTATTGAAACTACAATTCCAAAAGCCAGACTTAAAACCATAAAGTCAATCATAAAGTCAATCATGAACTAAAGTAATGCATGGTAACACAAAATGCAGTAATGGTTGGTAATGTACTGCTGGTGATATTAAGGTGCTCCTAATTTTTTATTTTCAATTGTTGAAAATAAAGGATTTCACAAGGAGCAAAAAAACCCTGAATTTTGTGATATGTTATGAATATCATCGGACTTAGAGAACTCTATTATGTGTATTGAAGTATCCAGGGGTTAGATATTGAAAACTTTGATCTTGCTAGGGTCTTCTGTAACAGACCACTTACCTGAAGTTATCTGGATTTTCAAATTTTTTGCCACCTGAAATGTTCTTCTGAGTATTTAAAAACGTCTGGGTGGTGGTATGAGTCTAAATTACTGTAAATGTAAAAAATGCAAAAATCCAAACTGCTGCCATGAACTTTGGAGAAGAAAAAAACCAAAATCTACCCTATACAGACATATACAGTGCTTATGACATAATTACCTTATTGTTTAACCTTCAGGTCTTACTACAACAAAAAATCATGGCTATAGAAACTGACTACTGCTCATCATAGTCATCAGAGTTTCTCAGAAAGGGTGGCAGAAGCTGGTGGAGATGGTCATTGTCCTGTACCTGTCCTGCGGATAGCTTTGCTTTGCAGAGCTGTTGAGCTGGCATTCTTCCATAGTACTCAAAATTCATTTTGGCTTCTGGGTGTGTTTTTCTGTTAATCAGCTGCCAATCCATTGTATAAATCTTTCCAGCCTACTTTATATAAAAGTTTCCAGTCTAGCAAAACAGGGCTCTATAGGCTATTTCCAGACTTGCTGTCTCAGTTGTGTTGGCAGGATCCCAAGCTGTGGACAGGGAGCAGCAGAAAGCCTGCTCACAAAAGGGAGGTGGGGGGAAGAGGAGGGGAATACTGAAGTGTGAGGTAGCTATTACCACTGCAGAAGCAGCAGCTAAATTCAAAGGAGTTGGCATAACCCTGAAAATTAGCAGGGCCATGGAGAAACAGGATGGAGCAAAGGGTTTTGGGATAATCAGTAGCCAAGGAAAGAGTTTTCAAGGTGGTAGTCCACCCTTCCTTCCCAGCAGAGTCCAAGGGGGAAGATGGTAATGCCACGATCTCCATTTGCACTTCCTTGGTAGCCTTGGTAGCTACAAGCAAAAAGGAGCAAAGACACCATCACTTCCAGTGCCATAAATTTTAGCAATCTGTTGAATAGACTAGATAAAATGTCTGTGCAGAATACACTGCAGAGGCTGAAGTAATAAATTCTTGCTTGAGTTCTTTGAAATAATTCTATATAACAGTCTCTTATACCTCTGTAAGAATGGCCAACCCAAAAGGCAATGGTGGCATACAACTGCCTTTCACCCTCACATCTTCTGAACTTTCTACAAACAAGTTAGCGAGTTTTGTTTATTTGTTTGTTTAAAGCTTTATCCATTTTAAGGAAACTGGTCCCTCTCCTTTCCAGAATTAGAATGCACACTCTTTCACACATATCTGCACACGTGTGCACATCTGTTCCTTGGGGGGAACAGAGACTGCATTTACTGCATATGCCACAGAACATAGAACTTGTATGATAAGCTAGGCAAAGTCTTGTTCTAAATGTGTTTTACAGGTGTAAATATTAATACAACAAGATCTGGGTTATTTTTCATGTTCACATTATGAAACTATTTGTTTCAAACCTTCTCTAAAAAAGAATCACTTTAAAGCTAGGGTAGAACATGCAAAATTTCAGGCTCTAAACAATTTGCCTGAGGCATGTGCAGTGTGTGTCAGGCAAGGGTAGATGCAGAAGGAAGAGTAACTCTGCCTTAGTTCAATACTTGCTCTTTGAAAATGGCACATTCACCACTCTGAAATTTCAGTGAGCTTAGAGATATGACAAGAAGTGTCTGTCCAGTTTTATCAGATCTATGTTTGAACACATATTAGGACCCTAATTTTGTTTGTGGAGGTGTTTGCATATTACCTTGTAGTTACTGGTTTGGATTTTCATTTTACTTAATTAAACCAAAGACCAACTGCATGACAAGCTTAAAGCGGAAGTATGGTATTCAATACCGTAAAAAGGAAAAGTTGCACAGATTGGAAAACTTTTTCTAAATGAGAGAAAAGGAAACCTCTTAAAATTACTTTGCATTTGTAACACGACAGTTGTACTCTCAGGGATAGTAAATATCACTTACAGGACATCACTTTGATGGCAGTTGGACAAATTAACAGGTTCAACAGAATTCAAGCTCCTTTTCCAACACACACTGAATATCCATGCTCTTTCTGTAACAAAGGCTTTAAATGATATTTCATTTGCAAATTATTTTGAAGAATTTTTTGTTGTTACTGTTTCAGGTTTTTTTCCCCATGAAAAAATATATACCCTGTGCATTTATCCAAACTTCTTCTGGATGTTAGTCTCTGAGGTGTTTTTGCTGTCCTGTTGCGTGACAATTGAAGTAGAAGTTCTACTTGGCTAATGGAAAACAGGGACAATTCCCACTGATAAATCTTCCATGTTAGGTAAGGTTTATTCTTGTCATTCAGGGGAAAAGAAAAAACTTCCTAGCGGTCAACTTTTATTTTGCCTTGAGAACATAGCTAGTTTCCTCCCCAGGTATTTGTAACTCCTTGCCATTAGGCACATATACTTTAATTTGCTTCATCCTATTTTTTTTTTTTTAATATAGTTATTGAATGTACTGACGTTTATATTCAGAATATTAATTGCAGTAAAAACTTCTTCCAGAAAGTATGGAAATCCATTTGTTAATATTATCTGTATACAAAAGTCAAGTTAGAGTAACTTGAGTCATGCACCCAAATGCTTTGAAAACAGAAAATACAACTTTAGGACTTGCACTGCCAAGCTCAAACCATGTTAGCCAAATGACACAGAATGCTGATATGGAATAAATTTGTCCTGACTGTTCAAATTTGTTTTAAAGTGTTGACAGATTATTGTTGTACTAACAAGTTTTGTGCTGGATCAGGTATCATCTGTCCATGGCACTTCAGCTCTGTACTGGCTTAGGTTTTGTGAGCATGAATTGTAAAGCCTACACAGACAATTGTGGTTTTGCTAGTTCAAATTTGTATTGTTGAGCAATCCTACACCTAAACTGGCTGTAAGTTTTAACTAAACCTAAAGCTACTCTGTTTAAGACATTTTTTTCCACTTAATGATTAGCATTGATGTAATGAAAGCTGTTTAACAAAACTGGTATCTTTATAGAAACAGTATATGTATAGCTTGGTCTAAATAAACAGTGTGTCTCCTCCTGTATACTTTTCTAGATTGCAGTGTAGTGTTTGTTTCATTTGACTGATCATAACACAGCTGATTTTCATCTGCCACACTTGGGTAAATCTCAGCAGCAGTTGCTGTTTTCAGTGAGACAGAGATGTCAACTGAAAAGTAATCTTTTGATCTGTGACTGAAGTGGAACAAATAATGCAACTTTGGAATTTTTTTTTTTTTAATATTCATAAGCAGATTGATAACCTTTAGTTTTATTATTTTTAATTGTTTGAAAAGTATTCCAAAACTAGTTCATCAGCATTCTGTGGTGAATATCAATATTCCTGTTTCACAATTTCTATGTTGTTGGTTATTCACACAGTTTACATGCTAGTGTCACTTTCCTGAACGATGGATTCATCTATACAATCAAGCATCAAAAATCAAGCTGTAGAAATTAATAGAAATAATAAATTTTTCATCAAACACTTTAACTTAAATTTTTCTTTTTTTTTTTTTTTCCAAATATGTCATCTTAGAAAGCTTAATGCCTTGAATGTTTTTTTAATGATCATGAAAGCATGTGAACACAACTGAAGTGACATTTTCCTGACTCAGTACTCACAGAATAAGGAGGAGAACACTCACAGAAGAGCTGATGATGCCTTGGTGATTCAGCCAGCAAAACACATTTCATTGCCTTCTCAAAAGTTATATGGTAATTTTGACACCAGCAAGACAATACAGTCCCCTTTACAGTGGCCTAAATTCACAGTACGAAGAAGTGCCTTGTGAATTCATACTAGCTAGGGAAGAATTTTGTTATCTTAACAATGGAAAAATAAATATATTAAAACATCTTGTCTTATAGGACAGGTTGGATTGGACATGAGGGCACATCTGCAGTTTATAAAGCACCCCTAAAAATGGTGGCACACTGAGGTGAAAGCAAAACTGTGTCATATGCCAAGGAACAGTCCACTAGCTCCATTGCAGCTATGCGGGGTGCATTACTTCTGTACTGCAGTTTCTTTCAACATGAGAACAGGGTCGATCTCACTGATTTCTCCAATCTGGAATTAATATGCCTAGAACCTTGTGGTTTTGTACATTACTCAATGGATACAACCCAGGAGAGGCATGCTCCAGGAAGACCAAGTGCTGACTTAGGCTGTGCTTGTATTAAGTTGCATATCTCTTGAAGATGTCACTCAGAAACTTGCTTATTCATTTTTTGTCACCTTTCTCCAGAAGTTTACAACTTGGATAATCTGTTCCTTGCATTATGTTCTGAATATTTTTACATTATATTATTTCATTAAAAAATTGTAGTGACTATGTTGATATACTACTATGTATTGCTTGGTTAAATTTTGAAGCTGAATATAATTTACAGCTCTGTATCACCATTGAAAATATTTTCTGTTCACTCTCATTTGTACTCTGAGTATGTGGTTACAGGGGTTTCCTGTGCTTTTGATGAGTTCTGTATGAGTGGCAGGGATGCTTCATTTCCTGCTCAACTGTAGGACCGGGAACTACAGACACAAAATATAAAAGTGCCATTCTGTAGTGGCACCAAAGATGCTGGGCTTGAAAACTCTGTTCTTCACTCTTTCTAAAAGATAATATGCATTTTTCTGTGAAAAACATATAGAGCTTTTCAAAAGTAAGTAAGACCATAGCCCAACTAAACTGTATTTCTTTTACTTCACCATTACAGCCTTCTGCCATGAATTTAAATCTCTACTGGACATTCAAGACTACAAAGAATGCAGTTTCACATCACTGGCTTTGGTTTGGAGTGAAACTTGGTATTAATTGAAGACTCTTGTCATGATCTTCCACACAGGGAGAAAAAATATTTTGTGGTAGTTCAGTCAGAGATAGGTGGATCAAAACAGCAATAAATATAGAAAAAAATTGCTCTGCTGCCTCAATAAAGAAACATGCTTGCTTCCTTCTGTGCTTATTGGGGGAAAAAAAAAGTTACAAATATTTTGTTGTTTGATGTCATGGGTGATTTGTAAGGTATATAGAATTTGTGATGTGTGAGATACTGACACACGTTCTTCCAATTATTAATTTCTGACATCAGAAATAAGTCTCATTGCAGACCATTTCTGCTGTTTTATGCAACAAGCAGCTTAGACTTTTGTCCCAAAGTGTATTATGGAATACGTGCCTCTGAGTTTTAACAGCTGATCACTGGTTAGTAACTTATTTCATCATGGCATAAGAGTGACTTGGGGTATGTGATTCTGATTGCTGGATGGACATAGGGAAAATCCAGGAAGCATGAATCCAGATGTCAGTAGCAGATCAAACAGTAGATATTGAATTCATATTAATTGTCTTTCTTTTTCAGGTCACTTTTAGATGTCTGAGTGGACCTGCTTGCATAGGGTCTGTCAGCTCATTATGAACAAAAGTGTAAATGCTGGCTAGACACAATTTTCTCATCATCTCCCAAACAAGGATGTTTATGAAGATATCAAGCAAGCCTTGGTGGTGTAGTTACCATTCCCTGGCAGTTCTTGGTCTGAAACAAGAGGGAACTTCCAGGACTAGAGGAAAAAGACTGTGCATCAGATTAGTTACATCCATCAGAGGGTCAAGAATTTAAGACAAGCAAGTGACCATCATGAAGCTAATGCTGATTTCCCTCCATATCTAACAAAGCAAGCAACCACTTGCCACTTGCCATTGACACAAAAAAGAGGATGGTGACCAAATACCTGTTAGCAGTTTGTAGCCAGTCTATTCGCATTTAGAAGATCTGTAGTTGGATGTGGTTTTTGAGAATTCAGTGTCATAAAGAATTTTTCATACCATGCTACCCATAGATTACATGGCTTTATATGAACAGGATGGCTTGGCACTCATAGGTCTATCCACTCATATCAGGGCTTTTCAAGGCATATGTATCCCCACACTGTGCCTGGAGATTTGAAGTAACACATCTGTAGGAAAATATTTTTCTCTGCAATTCTGCATGCCTTGCATACCACCAGGGCCACTTAAGCTCCCTCAGCTGTAGCTCACCAGGCTGAATGTACAGCTCTCAAATTTTCTACAGCTCCTCTGTGGATGCAGAAAGGGAAGTGCATGCATTTCTAGATTTTTCCTATGCAGATAAATAGCTTGCTATTCTTATCAGCATCTGGTGAACTACTCATTCCTTTAAGTCTCATAAAACCAACAGAGAGAAATTATCCATCTACCAGCTGAACAGTTACTGTATGGTGATGGAATGTGTATCTGGCTGGTAGTAATCTAACTAGCAACTTGTGTCTCACTTATAAAAAATACACACTTTTTCAACCTTATCATATGGTTCTTGTTAGACAGTGTTCACAAGAGCCCATTGCTGTATGAGTATCAAGTCACAAAAGGATGATGCTAAGGCAATAAGTATCATTTGGATGGCAAGGTCATAAGGGACATTGTGAAAAGCTAATTTAAATCTCAAGTGGGGATATCTCACCTGCACGTTCTCTATCTTCCTTCTCTGCCTGAGCACAATCTGGAGCACCTATCTTTTCCCCAAAAATGTAGACGTGGATCCAGCTTGAAGTGTTATCCTCCCAAGAAAGACATGTATGCCTGCTGAAAACCTAAAAGAACAGAAATTAAGAACAACTTCCAAAACCCGATGTTCTTGAAATCTGCACCTGAAGTTCAGCAGCTCCTTTGGATAGTGGTTCGTATTTACAGAAGTGGCAGAAAAGAAGGATGTGTTTGAGACTGGGGCCTTGGATTTTGGCCCAGTGATAATTAGGTTGCTAACAAAAGCTGATTACTGAATCTGCTGAAGCTATGGAGTTAGACAAAATGACACGAATGAACATAAGTGGACAAGAATCCACATGGCGCATAGAAGCCTGAGACCTGGACCAAAGAGGAACACAAGAAAGTTAACAGCAAATAGGGTCAGGTAATGAAAATTAAGGTATCACCATATAGCAGGAATCAACAAACTTAATCTTTGAGCAGCCACGTTACAAGTAAGTAAAAATACACAACCATTAAAAAATATCACTTGTTATCTGTTTCCTTCAAACCTATTGATTTACTCAGACTCAGCAGAAGCAACAAACCTTTCATATCAGTAGAAACCCAAACTTCAGGGCTTAGAAGGCTGAGCTGGCCCTGACCTCAATTAAGATGTGAAATAGAGTTTCTGACAATAATAAATCTGAATTGCTTTCATCTGGCAAAGGTAGAGGATACCACAATGTTCCTCCTCATTTTATGTGAGGAAGGAGAGATGGAAGTCTGTGTCTATATGTTAATGAGACTCAGCTCCTCATCAACCCAATGCTAAAATGGCTATATTATGTTTTACACAGTTGTAAAAATCTTTGTCTTATCCCTTAGACAATCAAGTTTCTGGCTATGGCTACCCACCTTCATTCAATATAAAGTTATTTTCCACTGGAAAAAAAAGGAGCTCCAGTTCAGGTCATAGTGGATTTACCATGCTACATCTTCTGATTTATGGCCCATTCCTAGTTTTAAACATTTAATTTTTCATTACACTGGGGTCACAAAAATGGTCACAAAAATGGTTGGAAGACCAAATAGTAGCTGGAGAGCTGGGTGTGTTCAAGAAATTGGAATTCCTAAGAAAATCAATTAATAACACCTTAGATGTCATTGTCTGCTGATAGGTCAAACATATAGCACCCATAGAGAGGGATAGCTGAAGAAGAAAGGGAACAGTAGCATTCTTCTCTAGTTCCCAGAAAAATTAAATACTCAAACCCCTAGATTTTTAGGATTTTTGACCTTTTTTTTTTTTTCTTTTAAACAATGGTGTTCATGCAGATGGAACAAGAAACAAAGGTAACATAATTCTGCAATTCTCTAATGCCTAAAGGTCAGATTGTTATTTGGACAACTTTTCTACTCTATCTAGTAGCTATATCAGGTCTGAAACTTAAGCTCTTTGATTGATTAAGGCTTTGTGTATACTAACACTTGCATATACATTTTTATATGCTTTCATCTATATGTCTGTCTGGAAGATTATTACAGTTATTAAGTACAAGTATGAAATTCCAGTACAAACAAACCAACATATGTTATGTTGGATACAGGAGCAAAACCACATAAAATCTGAGTAAACATTTCATTTCTACATTTGATTGACAGTTAAGCAGGTGACCTTTTCCATTTATGAAGAAAGGTAAGTTTGACGTTGCTCATGGAATGTCTTATTTTTGAGTACTATAAGCACAAATACCAGATAGACAATTGAGCTGTAAGGGTAATTCTAATTAGGGCATATCTCCTATATTTTTCATTTTAGCTTTCTTTTCCTGCGCAGTCCCTAGTTACCCAGGGAAGCTCTTCAAACTACAGAAAAGTAGTTGTGCTCTCCCTTCACACAGAAATAGGAAGAGGGAGCTGGGGAATCTCTGCATGATGGAGCTCCCTCCCTAGAGCACCTAGATAGTGCTTCATTCAAGCCTGAAGATGTAGTAAGAGCAGAGTGAGCACCATGACTGACGAGGCTCTCACAATTAGCTAATTTTTAAAAAGCAGGCATTTATAATGTTACTTTGAGAATCAGCATAACATTTTCTTCTTACAGAAGACAACAATCTACGTTTTCCACTAAACATGCTTCAGGAAAAAGATTAGGGTGGTTCAGTTAAACATAGTGGAAGATGTGTAGCCGTTGAGTATCATCACGTTCAGAAAGATCAGAGAACGACCCATGATGGTCCCATGTGGAAAGGAAAATAAAATTTACAGGATTTTTCCTAACTTAATCCCTCAAAGTAAAAATTACCTCTGTATTACCTTGGAGATACATTTTAAAGTAGTATGCTTTCTCCGGCCACTGAGCTTCAAGATGTTAGCAATAAAAAATGTTTATTTTCCTAGTGGGTATGTCAAAGAAATTGGTGCGTGAAATGTGGTGGTTTGCCGTGGAAATCACTTTGAAGGCTGGAATACTATAGACCATTAGTCATCACAACCCTATGAGTACGTGGTACTTGGCAGCTGTACACGAGAATGAGGGTTATACCAAGAAATTGCAAGGAAAAAATGATCTTTATCTTGGAGTCTTTCCATGACCAAATGAGGAACGAAACAGTTAAAACATTTTCCACTTTCTCTTGATGAAAACATGTAGATACATTATACATATTGTGGCATATTGAATGTTTATGCTGGCTTTTAAGTTACTCTTTTTTTTTTTTACTTATGTCATATTATTTTGTTTATTCTGAACGTGTTAAAAATGGGAATAAAAACCTTTAAGAATCCTCCCAAGCACTTTTTGTACATACTAAATAAGAGGCAAAGGCAGGCTTATTTTTAAGACTCCTTTGCAAACCACCTTTAACAATATTTAGCTTTTCTATTATATTTTAAGCTCTTTCATTTACTCTTATGATAGCCATTGGTTTATATGCATCCAGCAAAATATGTGCTAATGGAAGCCATAAGTTCTTCCCTTTATGCAGACATGTGGCAAAGCAAACAAAAGAGTCTTTACTCTTGCCTGATAAAAGCCACCATAATGGTGCTATTTATTCTCAAAGAAGAAGTTTACCTCCTTTGTGACTTCTCTTTTCCACTCATGGGCCACTTGTAGGTTTCATAGAGCACCACAATCTTGGCCTTCGGGGGACTCTGACAATGACCTTTATCAGGGAAAACGAAATAAGGAACTGATATTTCTCACATTAAAAAAATAAAATAAACTTTGTTAGGCTACTTTAATGTGCCTTATGAAGGAACAGTTGATAATAGAACTGTATGTTTCATTTATGTTTTATAGTTCACCTTTACATAGCATCTCTTGCTAAAGTGAAGGGTAATTAAGCTGGGCTCCTGCAAAATCTTTACTGAAGGTCAGACTATCTGGGTTGGCAGTACTAGTCAATGGTGTTTGCATCACAAAATTATGAGGTCAAGTTAGAAAACATACAGGGATGAGAAAACATATCGTGCATGTAAGTTTTTTATATGTACACACTAAAATATATTGTTGTTTTAGAAAGGCCATCAGTGTTCCTTTGAAACATTTGCCTTACACATATAAAAGGTGGTCTAGAATTAGGTTTGCCAGGTTTTATGTTGGAAGTGCAAGTAATAAGTAGGTTAGATGGCTACCCTACTTAGCTGTGGGGGTCTTTTTTTAGTGTCTTCTTTTCTTCTAAAAAGTGCCATTTGGATTCTGTTTGTGCCTCTCTGTAGCAATGCTACTGTTACATAAATAAAAATAAAGTGTTTGGATTTAATTATAGCTCATGCTCATTGCTGAAATGAACAGGTTGTGTTTTAAATAAAGTTTTACACAGGAAGAATGGCGTGTGATTTAATTTACCTTTGAAAAGATTATTTGTTGTTTCTGGTATAAATCTCAACTTGTTCCAGGGCAGAATCATGGATTGTTCAAAGTGCATTTTGTCTTGGACAAAAACCTGAATTAACACCAGAAAAATCAACTCTATATAAAGACACTAATAGCAACATACATTATTAATTTTTTTATTATTATTGTGACACTTCTTTTCAGAAACAAACAAACAAACAAAAAACCCGTAACACCAAACACACAAATAATATTCTGGGAATTCATATATTTTAAATTGTCTTGCAGATAAAAAACATGACTAGACACTTAGCTGTTGAAGTCTCATTTAGTGCCGGGTGCTTACGCACTGTCACTGTCTAGACAAAGCTCTTGGGAGAGGGGAGTCACCTCCCTGGCAGAGCCGCGTGTGACAACGCGGCTGCCGCTCGGGAGCCCTGACCTCGCTTCCTTCCGAAATGTTCTGCCGTCTCTCAGCCTAATTGTACTTGAAGCGGTGAAACTGATGTGTTCCATGTGACATGTGCAGGGAACTAACTGAATATTTTTAATGAAATTTCTATAAGTACTGAGCACATATGCATGGGTTTATTGTCTTCCTTTCTTTTTAACATTTAATAGCATGTAATCATTGATATTTTTTCCTGTCTTTGAGTATCTAATGATCAAATTCCAGTGCAGCTATTTGGATAATAGCTAAAAAGGCTAAAATAAATGTGTGACCTTGACATGCAGAGATCTACTGCAAATGCAGGTGAAAGGGCCAGAAGAATATATCCCCAAACTTATTTTCATTTTTTAATAAGACAAAAGAACACTTCTATTGACTAGGAGTCAGAAAGAGATGACATCTTTCCTTTCCAGGCTTCTACAATAAATTTAAATATGTAAAGACAGCAACAGCAGCAAGTGTTGCACTATTAAGAAAAAGCCAAAAGACATTGTTTTTCCAATACATTTTAGCTAAAAATTAGTCATACAACTTTTGAAATGAGGAAGAAATGTAGACCAACACGTGTTATACATATGATCCAGGAAAACAAAACCTCAAAGCTTGAATGAATACTTTTACGACAGAAATGAGGGAAATAACCTGTATAAAACCACTAATATAAATTTAGAGTCTTAAATTAATGGCCATTAGTACAGTTTGGAAATACTGGTATTAGGGTTGCCACAATCAGTGTGGAATTAATAACTGATGTTATTGCCTTTATTGCAATGTCACAACAGTCTGAAGACATAAATTCCTGCAAGTGCACTTTCAGACTCTCCAAACACATAGTTTCTCTGTGTTTGCTCTTTGCCAGCAGCAGAGGCACATCCCAATATGCTGTTAGATGCAAGTATGCATCAGATTAAAACTCTGAACATTTAAAAGTCATGACTTCTTGGTGGTGTTAGCTGTGACCCAAACAATTTTGCAGAGAAGCTGGAAGCCACTGATAGCACTTCAACTACTCTGCAATTTCAAGTAGCTACAGTGGTAAAAATACTTGTTCATGTGACTTTAGTAGCGAAACTACCTGGTGGTGGTCAACAGGCAATACCAGAACAGACAAAGCCTGGTTTGGTCATAGATGATAAAAAAGCCTTGTGAACTTTCTGTTATGAGTTCCTGTTTCTAGGAGAAAGGAAAAACATGTCTTTTTCTGGCCCAGTTCAGCAGCATGGAGCAGATCTTTCTTTTGTGCTGCCTGGAGCATTCATCTATAAAGATGTTCCTGAACCAACTGATCAGTCAACTAACATAGACAGTGGAATTGCTACTAAAAGAAGATAGTCTATTGACAGTAGCTTAATGAGAATTTAAATAATGAATCCAGTACCATATATTCATTGAGTGGCTGAGGAATATGTGACTTTCTTGCTTTTGTAACATTAAAGAGATAGTAGGCTAGGAAGTTGCTATTGACTGAGACCACTCAAGTCATGTCAGTGTGATGAGATGGGGAGAAATCATGAGAGTACCTTGTTGAAATGAGCCCCTCTACTGCTAGTATTACATTTTTTGTCAAACACCATAACTGCTTGCCAGCTGTTTAAACATAGTCAAAATACACAGCTCAAATAGTACTCAAACTATTTTGAAAAAAAGAACTGGGTGTGCACCTGTTTGCTTGGGGCGGGCAGTGGAGGAAAACAGACAGAGGATGTGAGAGAAAGTATCTTAGGGTAGAGTTGCCTCAAGTGTTCCCAAGCAGAGAGAGGAGTTCACAAGGGAAAGGGATGAAACAGGACAAGGGGAGGATGGCATGGAGGAGAGAAAACTGAGACATATCTTTAAGGCCAAATGCATGCTAGGAATGAAACAGTGGGAAGAGGATATCTGTCCTCCCTCATGAAAACAAGGGCAATAAAGGTCCCTGTCTCTCCAGCTGTCTCTTGGACTCTCTGCATACTTCCCCAAGGAAACTGGGGTCAGACTTCTTATATCCCTTTTCTCTTATCAGTAACAATATCTGATGAATCCCTTTGCCACTAAGAGTGTCCAAAGCCCTTTCCCTGTCTGTCCTCGGAGGGTTCAGTGGCTAACACCTCTCTCTTTAGACAGGGGCAGGTGGGGAAGCAGAGGAGGAGGGAAAGTGAGGACTGCAGTTTTCCACTTAGGTGTTCTCTGGGGTTGGGAGCTGAGGCTGTAGTGACTGGGGTCTCTGACACACTAAAATTGCCTGAGTCCTTCTCTATCTTACCATGGTAGTGACATCTGTGACATAGGAGTATGATGCAAACAGTCACCAGGGCTCAGTGTGCTAGCTGCTAAAAACAGACCTAATGAAATCACAGATTGTAAACCCCTGGCCTCAGGCACATGGGATGAGGACCCACCAAGGAGAATGGAGCCATTTACACCTCTCAGAGCTGCATTGTTTTCTTCCCCTGCTCATCTCCAAGGGGTGTTTTCATTCATGAGAAACTCCTACTGAGAAGATTGGAGCACTTAACACCTGCTGGAGAAGGTCTCTTTAAGTGTTGATTTCTTCCAGACTGGCTAGGGGCTTTGCAGCGCTACATAAGTACTTTGATTGCCTTAAAATTGGTATGACTCCTCACAGTGTTGGAGAGAAGAGCAAGTTACTGAAACCTCCACCCTCTCATTTTCACGTGTTGGGGTCTTGCTTATCTTAACCATCTGGAAAGGCTCAAGATCCAACGGTGTAAATGGAAATCTATGTTAACAGAATCATTTGCCATTGAAAGCTCAAGATAAACAGACATCATTTTACTAATCTTTGGCTTTAACAATTTAACAAGTAGTGAAACCTCCTGAGGAAAAATTACAGCTTTTTTTTCTGTTGTTAAGGCCCGAGCATTTATTTTCCATGTGCCTTCACATTTGCACCTGAACAGGAGCTTACTATATTAATGATATGCTAATGAGCCCTATTTCAGTAATATCACAAGAAAAAGAAAAAAAAAAAAAATCGAGAGATTTTATCTAATCACCTTGAAACCTGCCTAATCTAGGACAAACTATCCTCGGCCTCCAAGTCTAGACAGAAGTTTAGATAGTGACATGATTAGTGCTTAAAATCTTTGCAGTACTGATCCCTAAACCTGTGATGAAAAGACTTTTCCAGGACATCATCTTTGTGCATTGTTACCTGAGCACAGTTCCTCACCTTGTGTTCACTACTTGTTCGGGTGATTCTCACTCACCCTCTGAGCTTTTCTGCTGTTGGTCAGTCTTTCCTTGGTAGAAAAATGGGACCCGGACACATGAGCTTTCTTTCTAAGTGTCACGGGGCAGGAAGATTCCAGTCAAATCTCATTTCTCTCCCCAGCTCAAACAGCTCATGAAGCTATCATAGTTAAGGTAGATCTATACCTTTGTCTGTGCATCTGCATCTTTCCACTTGGTATTTTTCTAACATTTAATTTCATAGGTCTTCCCAAGTTCTCTGGAGGGAGTCCATGGCATGTCTAGGAAGACTATTGCTCTGATGTGCTTGTGCTGTATACAACAAATAGTCATTCCCACTTTCCCTGGACTTAAATTATTCCAGGCTAAAGGAAATAACCTGCCTCTAGCTCACTGATTTTTCTGAAAGCCAAGTTTTCTTCCAGTATGCTAACACTACCCTTCTTGACAACATTAATTTCTAAAGTCAAGATAAGTGAGACCCAAGCTGAGATCCTCTCCAGCTTGGCAACACAGTTGCTGGCAAAGGGTGGACATATTACCAACAGGGACAATAGCAATGGGTAAGGAGTTGGACAATGTGGTATATTTCTTTTTAAGAAATGCAGGCATAAAGGAAAAGGACACAGAATTCATGTGCCCAAAAAGTAGTAGTTTCTAGAAGACATTTATATGAATAATCAGGTGTTTTATTTCCAGCAGGAACATGTGGACTTTATAGGCACCTGTAAATGTAGTAGGTTAGACATTTTGCTACAGATAATACTAACATGATGAAGCTACAAAATGAAGAACATTTAGTTAGGTAGTGAAAAATCTCCTCCAGCAACCCCATTCTGCCAGGGCAGTCTCTTATGTAGCTTGAAAAAAAAAGGACCACCTTATACTCCCACCTTTATCACTGTTTTCTGTTTCTGTATGTCTTCTGGTTTAGCAGATCAACTGTGGCTTGTATAGTTTCCTGTTAGAAGTGAAATGGTTGCTCTGACTGGCTTTTTTTGGTTGATGAAGGGAAGATGAGATCAGCTACCAGCTATGACAAAGTCTTGTGGCTGTCAAGAGATACAAATAATGTGTAGATGTCCAACACGTAAAAATAAAGTGCCTGTGTATGTAGCGAAAGTGGACTGGTTCCACTGGCTGCTGCTGTCCAAGGTTATCCTACATTATAAGCTGATGTAGATGGTTATTGAACAGATTGGGGCCATCTAGCAACACCGATCCCTCTGTTCACCTAGCAATGTCAGAACAAGGGGGCAGTTGCCTCTAAAAGCCCCTTACCTATTAATCCACTCAACTGTTTTCTGCTTGTACATCTGGGGATGAGGCAGGATCAGACTCTAGCCATGACCTCACATAATCCTCTTTCTGTAGTGACACCCTTGCATAATACAGAAGAATATATGTGGTGTAAGTGTCATATGTCACAGCAGTACAGGGAGTCACAAGTGCCGTGACTGTATCAAGGAATTTTTAAACAAGTGTGACTGGCAGGGAGCCTTACATGTCCGTCATATGGCCTTGCAAGAGTCAGATTTGGGAAGCCCTAGGCAAGGCTGTTCCCAGATGTAAGGTCACCATCACACAACAATGATGTCCCTGTAAGCCGATCCAATGGACAATCGTCACATTTAGACCATTAGATTATCAGAGTGGATGTTGTAACAACATAGTGTTGAGTTTGAAAGGAAATTATTTACATGTCTGAGCCAAGAAAAATTTTCCAGTAACAGCAGGAAGATTCAACTTGGATGCCTATGATCTATTGAGAGTTAATAATGGCTAGGCAGAGGGCCAGTGGAAATAGATGGTATTTGTTTTAAAAAATTTGTCTCTCTTCCCTTACATTTTGCCTGCTGTTTGTCTTCCTGGACTGCAAGTGCTTAGGAGCTAAGCCGCACTTATTGCTTGGAATCAGTCGCATTACTTACTTAATCAATGATTGCTAATGATAAATAGTAATAATATAAAACATTAATGTATTTTTACCTACATCTGCATCTGTCTCTTGGTGAAGTACTGCACTTACTACTGTTGCATCTGACCATATGTTCATGGTGCAATCCCTTTAATACCTGGAATGTGAAAGCTGTTAGCAAATTCCTTGTGCCAGGGCTGGAGACAAGAGACAGAAACTAAGAAAGTCAAGAGATACACCAAACTAAAGAGCATAGTGTAAAAATGGCAAAAAGAGTGAACCCTGGGACAAGGAACAAGTAGGGACAGAGCAAAACCTGGCAAGCTATATAACAGCAGGATCCTACAACACATAAGAAGCAATGGGCATAGCGATGAGATTCCCTTATTACTGACCAGTCTAACAAGCCAACTCTTAATCTCAGCTTTGGACAAATGGCTGACTGTGGGTCAATAGTCTTGATGGGTACAGTAGTATTCATTACATGCTGGCAAATACTGGGGGCACATATGACATTCTGCCAAGAAAAAAAGTAATGAGATACAGAGCTCTTACATGCCCCTGCACCATGATAATGCAGCAGGACACCAATGTATGTAAAGAGCCATTGAAAACAGTGGTCTTGCAAGTCTTTTCACCTCGCTGTAATAATAAACTATTGTATTTTTAATACAATATACAATACAATAATACAATATACAATAATACAATATACAATATACAATATTTTTAATAATAAACTACTGTATTTTTACTTTGGAGTCTTTAGAGGAATATTACACTAGAACAATCTGGTTTCATTATTTTTGAAAATGCTGCTGTAGTTACTTCCCTAGAAGTGGGAAATATATATAAAACCACATTTTTAATGAGTGTTGGAATAAAGATTCAAGCAGGAATGACTGTGTAAATTTCTAGTGCCCTTATTATTCATTAGACCAGACTACCACAATGAATCTCAAAATCTGTGAAGCAATTTTTTCCCCCCTCACTATTCTTCACTCTCTCATCTTAAGCCCATTCAATTTCATTAGTATTCCTTCACTGTGTTGTTGGTCTGCATTATGGTGGGGTTTTGGAAGGCCTTCAGTAAAAGAATACTTGACTGTGCTACAACCTTCACCCTTTGTACCTCTGTTCAGATCCCAACAGAATGAATTTCTAAATGCCTGCATGTTGCAGGAAACATGAATTGTTAATGAATCTTAGGATACAAGTCTAAACAGATGACAGTACTTTCCAATCTGTTACGGAAACAATATGCTTTAATTAAGTATAAGGTTTAATAAAATTTTCACTCCTTATACAAAAATGAATGGTGATTAACAGACAGCTGACAAGCCAACTCCAATAATTTCTGATTAAATGCTTTTGTTTAGTGTTTTCAGTTACTTTCTACAGAGAATTAATTACTGAAAATGAAAAAAAAATTAATGTTTATGCCAGTTAATATCCTTGAGAAAGTGGAAAATAAACAATTGTATAAATTACAGTGGCATATGCAGGCCAGATTGTGGTCAAAATTTGTACAACATAACCCAGCCAGGTTTTAAGTTAGTTAGATTGAAAATTGGGGGCGTGAAGGAATCTGTCTGAAGTAGCTGCTTCACAATTTTAAGTAAACAGTGATAAACTGTATTCAGAACAAGATGCCATTGTGACTTCTGTTTATGATTTTTTTCACAACATTAACCTATGTACAGCGGTCACTACTATTGTAGGTTCAAAGCATACATCTACATTATTCTTTCATCCTTCAAATTGCTCTTTAAATAAGCAAACCATCTTCCAATCCATGGAAATATGCATGAGGAGAACAACCCACTAGAGGGTTAATCTGAGGGATGTGAGCAGATGGGCAGGGAGTGCTGTCACCCTGCTCTGAGGAGTTGTTTGCACCAGTGGAGGATCACCTACCCACTCAGAATGACGTTTCATCTAGCCTTACTGAGGCCATTCCAGCTAAACTGGTATAACAGGTACTCTCCAATAAATGCCCACAAACAGGCTTTGTATGAAACTAATTAAAAAAAAAGAAGAAAAGGAGCCACTTTTTGTTATCCATTGTCCTCAAAGAAACGCTAGTTTGAAAATTTACCTGGGAAAGTTTACTTGGCAAAAAGCATGAGAAGACAATCCCTTAGCTGAAGTCTACTGATCTGGACTTTTTATTCCTCTGAGTTGATTGGCAATTAACCTGAGTTAGTTAACAGCTTTGTAAATGTTAATCTAGATATTTCATGACCAACTGAATACAAATGTTTGTGTTTTTCTCTAGGTTTAAGCCAATTGGCAACCAATTAACTTGAATTTTAGCAACCCCAAGTGCGATACTCTAGAACAAACACACGCCCTCTGTGCAAAACAAAGGCTGATCTTTCTCTGCAGAAAGCCAGTACCAAGGCATTTGACGTCTTATCACTATGCTATTTGAAGTGTCCTCCATTGTAGTTTGTATCCAGTGCTGCATAATCTTTATAATGGCCCTCTGCAAGAGCTAAGAGGGAAGCAAAATGTAAGCAAAGGATTTCTATCATACGTATAATCACAGTCGACCAATGAAGTTTCTAAAGTGTTGTGAAAGCTATGTGGACAAAAAAGATCATTGGCATCAGTTCAGTTTTTGCTATTGTGGATGTTAGTTTTTAAAATAATATCAATTAATGAAAATGTAACTCAGTAAAGAATATGAAAGCATGTATCTTCTGTTTTCAAGAGTGACTCACACATATTCACTTACCACTTATGTCAGCGGGAGTTTGTCATATGTCATAAAAGGAGTTGGATTGTACCCTTGGTTTGTGACATGAAAGGTCTGTTCAGCAGAGGAAGAGAGGTATCAATTCTTATCAACATTGTTATGAACACTTCCTCACACTAACAGGCAGATACATGGGAAAAAAGGCTTCTAGTGAGCAACTGCTCTTTGTGGTATTAGCAAAAAACATCACCCAGGCCTCAAGTTTTGAGACAAATCTTTGTTCTACTTTTCTTTCAAATCACCTTGCCTTTGCTTGCCAAATAACTCATTTGTTATCTTACAGAGAGATGCAGCTCTGACTTCTGAAAGAGAGAAGGGCTCCCTTTTCCTCTCTTGACTGTATTTCAGCATTGCAGTAGAGGGTTTTCTTTACAACTCAGGCCTTCTGATTCATTTTCTCTCTAGAAAAGACTTTTTTTTGTCACCAGCTAAGAGATAATCCAGTAGTCATTACATAGGCAACAGTCCCCTTGAAATGACTGGAATTTTTACACAAGAACTGCAGAAATGGGTCCAATGCCACCAAGAGCACTTTGGCTAGGAGTTGTCAGGGAAATGATGATACTCAGCTGTTAGAGCCACTTGAGTGGATCACCACAACAAGCACTAGACTGGGGACCAGTGTATCTTAAAAGTGCACTCAAAATGAATGGTTTACATAGAGACTCACCAAGAGTTCCAAGATCAATTGTTGAAATTTTGCTTTAAATGTGTTGGAATACTACATATTAAACAATGACCATCAGCAGAAATGTCCTAGAGATGACAAGAGACCTCATGCCTGCTGAAGAGATTCAAGATGACAGAGAAACAGTGAAATCATAGTTCTTGAGATAAAACAAAAAATGTAATTATGTTCTCTCAACTTATTTGCACTACTTTTTCTCACTGCATTTCTTTTTTTCATCATGCATAGCTGTGAAGTGTCATTATTTATTAGCTATTCTGAAATGTTTCATGTATTTTCTCATTCGCAAATGTACCTGTGAAGCTGGTTGAAAAGTAGGGCATACTGTTGAGATGTGTAAAAATATTCATGAATTAAGTTCTGATCTTTGTAAGATTCTGAGTGATCTGAGTTCCTACACTTCATCAGGAGGTGAGGTTCTGTGTACCTTTCAAGCAAGTGCTCAACACCTGATTTGAAAAAAAGCCACCTAAAAAATTTGCATGCAAGGTTAAAAATAGTAGGATTTGTCAACATTCCTTGGAAATCCTTTGTTGCAGAGGTTATAAAACATAAACTAGGGGATTCAATTGATGCTAGAGACTAGAGAAAATTAAGTTTTTTGTTACACACACTCTTTCTTCAGCAGTAACATTTCTCTTCCCCCACACCCCAGTCCCAAGTGGTTGTGCATATTCTCTCACTTATGCTGGGTCATTATCAGAGTGATCAGTTTATTGATTTGAATATCAGTGCAGCAGCAGCAAAAGGAAGGGATGGTGGAAAGAAGGACTGGTTTAGCTGACGCTGGCTTTGAGAAAAGGTCAGTAGTCCCATAGCCTCACCATCATGAGAAACAATGTTATTACTTCTATTGATTAGGTCAAATCTGCATTAAAAAGTGTTTTGCCAGTAGCAAAAGGAGAACCGTCAATAAATTTTATATTGCTTCAACAAGCAGAATGAATGTTGTGGACTGAAACCTCTTTTTGTAAACTTGTGAGTATTAGGCTGATCAAATCCAAAGTATTTTTAAATCAGCTGTAATTTCTGAATGCTATATGAAATACTTGTTTCGAAAAAAGATTATTTGATATAGACCTCAGTCAGTTAATGCTAAAGTTCAACTATCCTTACAGATATAAAGCTCTTCCTTAACACAATCTAATCTGCCTTTCTGTGAATTAAGTTCATTATATATTCGCCTCTGCTTGGACAAGTTATCTCTGGGAAGCTGAGATTTGTTATGCTTTTATACGCTGATGTAAATCTGTATATTGTGAGGCTTTCACTGTTACATAGGTATTTGAAAAACAGAAAAAAACCTTGCATGGAGTCTGAATATGGGAGTATTTTCCCATGATTAAGAGATATTTTACCATAGGATGATCTTGAAAGAGACTGTTCCCTGTCATGACACTATTAGGTTTGGAAACTTTTGGAAAAAATAAAACCATCTGGGATATCCCTCCCTCCAACATTTTATAGCTTATGCTTGTTAACATATTTAATTATTTTAACTGGAATAGACTTATATTTGATGCTTATGTTTTCCTGGCCTAAAACAAAGGAAGCAGAAAAAAGCAGATACAAACTTCAACACTGAAACCAGGCCATTCATAATTACCAAAACAGGTGTTGCAAGCAAAACTTGATTTCAACAAAATAGCTTTTTCAGTAGAATGTATATATATTAAAAAAAAAAATTCAGACAATTATTCACAAAATGATTAAACTTTTTTTTTTTTTTTTTCAGAATTCTGCACAGAATAGAGCAAAATACCTTTCAGTTTTCAGGATAATTTTATGTAATCTTTCATTACTATTTCCTGTAATCTTTCATTACTCCCAATTGGAGACTTAAAGAGACTGCTGAGTCATTAGTAGTAAACAAAGAAACATATTGATTCACAAGATGCTGTGCTGCCTATGACTTAATTGTAATTTCAAGGTTTAACACAGATTTACCTGAGGAAGAGTGCAAGTATGCATCTCACTAATTCTCTTACTGGACTAGTGTAAGCAGCTTTTTACATAATGGTTTGTGTAGTCAATTAGGAGAGTATTAACAATAATAGATGACATTCTTACTAGTATCATAATAATTAGATCTTAAATACAGCTAATCTGAGATCTATATTGAATGTATATTATTATGTAAGCATGATACTTCCATAGGCAAGTAATTTCCTTTATGGTGTGTTCAAGGAAAAGGAAATCCTAGCATCTGAGATATAAATATGCAAATTTTAGCAGATATTGGGAAACCACATAACATTTCTTAAAACCTGAGTGTGCCAAACCATATAACAAATAAGAGTAAGATTATGAACAGGAAAGAAAATAAAAAAATTGAATACCTTTTATGTTTATTGGAACAGCAGTAGTGGCATTGCAAGCTAAGAAAATCTCTGCAAGAATTTAATGGTTTGATGTTACTGCTCCTCATTTTACCTTGCGTAAGACCCCCACTTCTGAAGTTCTTTAGTGTAACTTCTCTTTAGCAAAAATAGAGACTGGTTTATTTCTATGCCCACGTTTTTTATTGATCCATGTGAATCCACCAGTTTTGAGACAAACATCATCTGAAATTAAGTAGGAATCCTGTGTAAATACAGATATGAATTTTAGTTGCATAGTTTTGTGGCCTCCTTACTGCTTTGATCAACAGTTCTGCAATATAAAAAAAGGTTAATATATCTCTGGTATATCAGCTACCTGAAGGAACCCCTTAGGCAAAAACATATTAAATTTTAAAATCATAGATAACTGTAAATTAAGCAATTGCAAATTTATAAGCATATCAAGCTTCAGTACATGATCAGAAAAGCTGTGTATTGCAATGAAATTAAAATACCATCATCTCAAGTTCTGCTATCAACAGCAGCATCACTGTTGTTAATATAAAAAAAATCCACTAATAAGAAGCTGATAGGGCCACAATGTTTGTTATGTTTTGTTGTCTGGTTACACTGCTGAAAATTACGGCCTATCAGTATGCCAGGAGACAAGCGCTTCTCATTGTGACTGAAATGAAGTGGAAGGAGGAGGGCTAATATGCTCGTAAATGCTCATGCCAAGAGTCAGGTCACTGACTGGGGCTCACTAGGCAGCTTACCTCTGTGACTTCAGATGGAGAACTGACAATCTCTTGAATTTATAATTCCCTCTCCTGATTCTATAGAAAAGCTATTTTCATATTTGTAGTATATTTTTTAAAATATTTTGTGTAATGATAGCATTTCAAACATTGTGGAATATTTAAGAATTAGTCATATTCTTCCATATCTGAAAGTATCAGTCAGCAGTGTTTTAAAATCCGTCTTCCCAATTTATGCATCACTGTTTTTGGAATATATACTTTAATCTCACCAACAGAGGTCAGTAAACCACTGAAAGAGAACCATAAGTGTTTGATGAGAACACACCCTCATCAATCTTTCTAACATCCTTCTGATAGTTTTGTTCAAAGGGCTCTTGTTCAGTTGCTTTAGTAAACACAAGCTTAGTTAGCTAAAAAAAAAAAAAAAGCAAGCAAGTACATGCTTAGGTGCACAGGAGAATGAGTTTTATTAATGAGATGAATTACACAAAATGGTATATCGTTAAAGATCTTTCAGCAATAGAATGTATTTGAAAGAACCGTTATCAAGTCGGTAGCACACATATATGCATAGGTGTGGTCATAGCTAAATCAATTTGTCAAGGTTAAAACAGGTTGTGATTTAAATGGTAGTACTTTGAAGGTTCTGCAGAATTCTACTTTTCGGGGTTTGTGCTGTTGAAAATCAACCTATTGTGGAAAGAGTATGAAGAGGAGGATCCCAGAGAAGCAACATTTAATTATATTAAAAAAACAGAAGCGCAGGAGAAACCAAGAGCTGTCACTGACTTGCTCATTTTGACAGTAACATTCAGCTAATGGAACTATATTAACACATCATTTTCCAACTTTCAGCTGTAATGAAAAGCTATTTTTACAAATCATTTCTTTCAGTATATGGTGTTTCAGCCACGTGGCTTCTATTAGCGTGCAGGGAGTTTCACAACGCAAGCTGCCTGTGCAATACCGAAAGTGTACCTTTTATGTGGAGCTAATCCCAGAGGGGAGCCAGCACTCCTGCCCGTGGCCTTTTGACCTTTATCCTTTTAAATGCATTTTGCCTCAGTAGCAAAAGGTGAAAACCTAGTTTTTATGTTGCAAAACAGACCGCTTCAACAGCACTTCTCTATGAAGCTAAGGAAAGTAACATACGCTCCTGTGGAAAAGTTGAAAGTCTCTAGTTCAGCAATCAACAATAGCTTTACAAACGTATTTTTAGGATTGCTTTTCTGGTAGCCCTTTGAAGCTCACCCGTATGGCCTCGCTACCACCCCTCTCAACAGCTGCGAGCATGCAAAGCCACTGGAGTGGAAGATGTTAATTATCATCAGCTACTGGAATTTCTCCAGGGACCACTTGTAGTTAGAAACATGTTTCCCTAAAGAACTGCACTAGGTGTTGTGATCATCTCTTCTGTAGTTTGAGTTCCTCCTCTTAAGCAAAAGACATACTCGGTTAAAACTTCTGGTCTTCTCTTTGAAGCGTTCTTCTCCTAGGACACAATTGTATGATTTTCTTAAGCATTCTCAAATGTAATGTATTTTATTTCTGTGAATAGAGTTCCAACAATGCACATTTTCGTGTATATGTGAGTTTCCCAAGGATTAGGTTTAGCATGCATACAGATTTTGATTAAAAACTGGAGAAATATGTCTAAAATGAAAAAGAAACAAAACCAAAAAACATAGAAATCAGACAAATTGATGGACACAACCGTGTTTTGTGGTTTTTTTTTGTAGGTTTTGTTTGTTCATTTTTGTTTTCTCCTGATAAGTGTAATTTGAACTTTCTTTTTATGACCAAGAAAAAGCTGCGCACCTTCCCAACACCTCATCAGAAAGCTGTACACACAAGTGGTCTTTCCCCTTCTGCTCATGCTATTCAGCAGCATTTTGAGTCTAAACTAGTTAGCATCAAATAGCTTGATGTGATGTCAGAAAGTGAGAGATTCCCTACAGGGAACCAAAATCATAGTGGGTGAGCTGACAGAAATATCCCCAGAAAGGGAAATAACACAAAACCAATAGATTCTAAGCCTTGGTGACTGCTACAAAGCGCCTTTAATGACTGAACACATCCTTGAATGTCTTGTAGATCCCTGTGTGGTATTTAAACCTAGTAATTGCTACCACCCCCGCAGAAAGACCAAGTCAGGTCAGTCTCCAGCTGCAGAGAAACTAAGATGAACTCACTAATCTGCAGGACTACTCACACCACGCCAAGGTGAATGCCGAGGACAATTCTCTCACCCTTTGCTATGGATGAGAACAGCACACAGTTCTCAGTACTTTGAGGTGACACACCAGTCTCTTTTGATAAGCTAAAGGAACAGCAGAAAAACAGGCACCCCACTCTCCAAGAATGCTGTCCTTCTCCTGTAAGGGCACAGGATAAGCCCCTCCACGCCCCCAGGAGAAAGGACACTGAATGTAATGGAAACATGTAAACTGTGGAAACAGCAACCACCCCTAACTACAAAAATCCTTCCTTCTTAAACTTAAGGACGAGGCATATAGTGGTGTTTCAGTTGTTTTAGTGTTTACAGAATTACAAATCCCACAATTACTGGCCAATTCCCTTCTTTGTAGGCCATTAGTACAGTTGTATTGTGTACCTTCTCCAGTTCAACACCAAATACAGTGATTGAGAAGTAGATACAGTCAAGATGAAGGATTGCTTAATTCTTCCAAAATGCATAGACCAGGTCAGCTGCTGTAGGCCTGTAGTATCTAGAGAGGGTAACAATGTGTTCCTCAGTTGGCACCAAGAATAACCATGAAGATAAAAGTGAGCACACAAACACAGAACTGTTATATACAAAAAAAGTTTAATTGAAATACCTGTATAAAAAATATGATCTCCATACATTTCACACTGTTAAACAGAAGAAAAAAATCCAAATCCAAGCTGCATAAATGCAACCAGATCACAGAAACACAGCTATTAAAATAAATTAAGGTTTATGACTCTGCCACTCTACCTTCCAGAGCCAATGCACGGAGACTGTACAATGTCAATAATTTAAAACCCTTCCAAACAGCATTACTTTACATTTCTGGTACAATAATACCAGACACAAGGCATACTGACTAACTTTAAAAAGTCATTCTATTTCCCTTAAATTAGACTTTGTACAACAATTTTCCATCTTCCAACAAAAATTGAAAAGGTCAGAATTTTTTTTGTCTTTTTTTTTTTTTTTTTAAACAAAAGTAACAGGAATGCAGAAAAAAAGTGCCATGGGCAAACCACTAGAATTCCCATGGGGAGAAGGAGGGGAAAGCACAGTGTTGAATAACTCTAACCAAATAAATTAACCAAATAAATAGCCACAGCTGAAACCTGTGGGAGGTCTTCTAAACTCCAAACAATAAATAACTGTATAATACATGGGAAAAACCAGGTTTACAGAAACACATTATACAGGTATGGGGAAAAAAAAAAAAAAGTAAAGTCCTTGAATATTGCATTGATTGTGCATTCAACATGCCCATACGTACTTTAAGACTCGCAGGGTGACAAAAGGCCAGGGGGAGTTGAGAAAGGGGCTTCTCATGCCCAGTGGTAGAGATGATAAAAGGAAACATGAATAAATGTTTCTGATAAAAAAGCTGATATACCTGTTCATATTTCTGTGCAGGCAGGCTATAGGAAATATTTTGAGCAGCAGAGGTGGGTTGGATTTGGAAAGGGCTGGGGGCAGGAGTGAAATGTCTGTGTTCAAGTATTCCATCACCAGTGGATGGGACTACTTCATTCAATCACCGAACATGTTCTCCAATGCATCATAGGAGCTGCTTCCTCCAGCACTGAGTCTAAAGGGAGCAAATTCCTATAATGAACTGGATCTTCTTTGGACATACACAGCTCAAAAAAGAAAGTCCCACTGAAGCAGCTTTCAAAAAGGCACTCAAAAGCAAATAAAATCTAGTCCAGGCTCTATGAGAGCAAAAAAGTTTACCATGTATTCAAGAGGTCACTGCTTTCTTAATAAGGTCAGTCTTTGACTAAGTACTGGCCTGCAACTCCCAAACATCAGCGTTTCCAAAGGAAATCTCTCATTCCAAAGCAGAAACCAGCAAAGGGGGAAAATAAAATCAAGTCCCTCAGACAAAGATTCAACTACAGAATAATGAATGCATTTTTCTAGCCCCTCCTACGTATTGGCAGCAGCACTGTGGTCTTTCTGCTTGTAGCTCCCCTCCCAGTGCGAGGTCCTTAGTAATTCACAGACTCTCATTACTTGAACTTGTGCTAGATACATCAGTATCAAGGGTCCGTAGCCTTATGTCACAGTCCTCAGACTTCACTACTTCAGATTTGTGCATCCATTGATGGTCAAAAATTTGCTCAAGTGTTGGTCTGTCTGAAGGCCTCAGTGAAAGGCACCATTTGATCAGCTGTTGACATTCTGTAACAAACAAAAAAGCAATTTTAGACTAGGGAAGTGAAAAGACAACCTTGAAGAAAATCCCTCCCTACCTGTACAAATTCAAATGTACAGGACTAAGAAAAACAAAACAAAACAAATCCCATTTGACTCCTATACAACTCACCAGGTGAAATTCTTCTCCTGAAATATAATCGTCCCCTCAAAATTTCCTCATCTTGCTCAAAAGGGATGTCTCCACAAACCATATCATACAGAAGAACTCCCAGAGACCATACTGTTGCTGACCTCCCATGGTATCTGTGATATCTGATCCACTCTGGAGGGCTGTATACTCTCGTTCCTAAAAGGGAAAAAAAACAAACGGTTAAAAGTGTTTCCCCATTGTTCATCTCCTCCTAGTAGAGCTAAATGAAATTCATAAACTTGTTATTTGGGAGTAAAAAAACAAAACAAGCTTCATATTTCTTATGGGCCAAAGCCATTAGTGGTGTAATTTCAGGTCATCTGCGGGGTTACACCATTACCAGACTTGGCCCATCCGGTTGTGCTATTTTGTTGCAAGAAACAACACAGCCCCATCAGCTGACTGTGTACTGAGGCAGCTCCCTTTCACTGACCACGTGGCGTCTGCAGCATCACACCAAAAATAGACACAAAAGGACAAAGGGGGCTGGCGGGGAGGAGACGAGAGGGCAGCAAGAAGGTGAAACTCCGGTCTGCCCGTCTTACACGGGGCTAATCTGCTTTATCCAATTCCGCAAGGCAGTAAACAAAACAGAAACGCTTACGATTTCTACGTTTTTAACAGCCTCCCCCCCGCCCGGCTTCTCTGCGGCAGCTTTTCCCAACCCGCCCCCCCCGCTGCCCGCGGGCTCCTTGGATACCAAACAAAACCGGGAATTTGTGATGCCAGGGTCACGTGCAGCGGAGCTTCGGGTTTCACAACAAACAGATGTGAGTGCGGCAACGGAGGGGGGGGTTGGGGGAGGAGGGAAAAGAGTCCCTCGTTACATCAGTCACGCTCAAAGGGCAGGGGGAAATACTCCCTCCTGTCACACGGAGGATTATTTTCAGCTTTCCCATCCCTAAAGTGCCGAGCCCGGCCCTGAAGCCAGTATCAAGACATTTTGAGGGAGCGAATCCATCCCCATCGCTTTAAAATCTGCAATGCGGGATTTCCAGGACATGGGCGGAAAGGGAGGGGGAGAGCTACTGCTTGAAGTTAAAAAAAGCAACGCATATAAAAACTGCATCTCCACACATGGAAACATCCGACACTGGTGAAAAGCCTCCATGTAAACAGATCGCCCTCTAGGAAAAAAAAAAAAAAAAAGCTTTTTCCAAGGCATGGAAATATAAACTGCTGCGTCACTGCCTGGAATCGCTTCTTTCCTACGCAACTGAACACCCCTAAGCTACTTCGGGTCCAAAGGTTTCCATTACCAGTAGACCTCATATGAACCCCTGCGTCAGAGGCACCACTTGCTACTGTGAGGTGCCAGAAAGGGGATAAGCAGCAGTTACAGAAAGGGCATCACCCTGGGAGGCATGTGGGGGTCTGGCCAAACGTGGGCTGCCCTGGGCACGGGAACGGCACGTACCATCGAAATCGGTATAGACTGTGTCCTTGAGGAGGGCCCCCGAGCCGAAGTCGATCAGCTTCAGCTCGCCTGTCCTGAGGTCAACCAGCAGGTTCTCGTCCTTGATGTCCCGGTGCACCACACCGCAGCCGTAGCAGTGGCGCACCGCTTCCAGCACCTGCCGGAAGAACCCGCGGGCCGTATCCTCGTCCAGGGCGCCCTTCTCTGTGATGAAGTCGAAGAGGTCCTTCACCAGCTCGGGCCGCTCCATAATGATCAAGTACCCGTCGGGCCGCTCGTACCAGTCCAGCAGCTTGATGACTCCTCTGAAGCCAGAGCCCACCTTCTTCAGGAGAACGATCTCCAGGGGCACCATGACGCCGCTCTGCGCAGAAGAGGGGGGCGCGGGTCAGCGGGGGGCGGCGCGGCCCGGTGCGCCCCCGACTGAGAGGAGGGGGTTGGGAGGAGGAGAGGGAGGGAAGGGAGAGAGGGGAGGGCGGGGAGGAGGGCGCGGCCGGCGGGCCCCCTCCGCCGCTGCCGCAGTCCGAGGGGCGGGCGCGGCGCTGCGGCGGCGAACCCCCGCCAAATTCTCCCCCGACCGCAGAGGCCGCGCCAGCGGGGCGGGCCCCGCCGCCCACACAATAGCCCCACCGCGGCGGAGCCCCACGGCCGCGCAGCACCCCCGGAGAGCCCCCCTCGGGTACTTACAATCGTGCCCCACTCGGTCACCCTCTCCTTCACCACATGCTTCACGGCGACCTGCGGAGTGGGGAGGAAAGGAGGCGCCGTGAGCGGCGGGGCGGGACCGCCTGCGCCCCGCCGGGCCGCGCCCGCAGCCTCCCGCGCTGCGCTCCCACCCGCCGCCCGCAAAGCGCTGTGCGGCGGTCCCGCGCCTCACCGGCAAGCCGTCGGCGATCCTGCTCCCTGCGTAGACGGTGCCGAATCCCCCGCTGCCCAGCACGGAGCCCACCTGGTAGACTTTATCGAAAGGCTCCTTCTCCACTTTCACTGAGGAAACGAGAGGGAAAAACACCGCGTTAATGTCCGCAGCCGCGTTTCACCAAAAATAAAAAAAAAAAAAAAAATATTTTTTTAAAAGCCTCAAAATGCTCTGCCTGGTGGACGTGTGTGCGCTGCCCTAATTCTACATATTTCTTTTAATAAGTAGTCTTCTTCAATTAAAAAAAAAAAAAAAAAGGAAAAAAAACGCACCCCGAAGTTTCGGGGGCTGCCAGGCGCCGTCCCCACGCACCCCGGGGCAGCACGGCGCCCCGCCCGGCGCGCTGCCGCTCGCAGGGGGACACCCCAGTCCCGGTCCCGCCGTACCTGGCTGGAGGATCTTCACCGGCAAGTGATCCATGCTCGTGGGGCTGCAGATGTGAGCCAGCGAGCCGAACTTGGAGAGCAACATCTTCCGACAAGGGGGGACGGCGAGTCCCCCGCGCTGGCACCACCGGCGTCCTCCCGGCTGAGCGCTCGGCGACGCGGCGCGGCTCTCCTCGCTCCGGAGCCGGTTGGGGGCGGCGGGCCGCCGAGACCGTCTCTGCGGCTCCTTCCCTGGCCGAGAGCGAGCACCAACGGAGTCCTCGGGGGTCCCCGCCGGCACAGATCCACGCGGCGGTCGCACGAAGTCCTCCGGAGAAAAGCAGTCGGCGAGGGCGCCGCTCCTCTTCTAACCGGCGAGAGCCTCTCAGGGCACAGAAACACGCAGGCAGAACCAGAGCCGTCCGCGGCGACAGGCGGGTCCGGACGTTGCGGGGCCACGCGTGAAACCCGCCCCTGCGGGGGCCAGCGCAGCGGGGAGCGGGCTGAGCGCCGCAGTGGAGCCGTGGCGCGCGCAGGATCCTCCGTGCCTGCCCGCGCGCTTCTGAGCCGGCGGCGCCGCCGAGCCGCCTCTTAACGCCCAATATTTTGGTCCGGGCAGAGCGCGGCGAGCGCGCCGAGGATATCCCTCCGCGGGGGAGGGGGAAACACCTCTCCCCCCCGCCCCAGCGGTCCCCTCCCTTCTGCGCCGGGGCGTCCGCCGTGCGGCGGCCGGGACTGCAGCCTTCTGTCCCGCCCCATAGTGCGGGCGGGCGAGTGAAGGGCGGGGGGCTGGGAACTACTTATTTGTAGTAACTGGCGCGCAGAGTTACAGGCTGTCTCAAGTACGCATCACTCATTAGCGGCGAAAAAAAAAAAGCGGGAGGGGGGAGATTCTCCGATTTGCGTTAACGTTTCTGCGCGGCCAATCGCGAGGCGTCTTTTCGAAGGGCTACCGGCGCGGCCAATGAGGAGGGGTCTCATTTGCATGCGGCGGAGCGGGGCCAAGCAGCAGGGCGGGAATGCCGCGGCGCGCCGGGCCCGGCCCCGCCCCGCCCCGCGGCTGCGGGAAGGTCGCTCCGTTCCGTTCCGTTCCGCTCCGCGCCGGCCGAGACGCTGCGTCTGGGGCCCCGCGGGGGAGGGGCGCCGCCATCGTCGGGGCACGTCGGGCCGTCGTTTCGGCAGACCCGGCGTGCGGTGCAGGCAGCTCCCGGCGTGGCGGCTCAGAGCTCGCTTGTTCGTAACGTTGCTGCTCGCCGAAATAAAACGTGACCCGCTTCTCCTCCCCGCCTAGCCTCGGCGCAGCGCGGCGGCGTAACCAGCGCGGGGGGACGCCGGGCGCCTGCCCTCCGTGCCTGCTTCTGTCAGTCAGCTCCCCTGCGCGGAAGCCCCGCGGGGCCGCTGCGGCGGGACGGCGGGCGCCGGTTTCCCGGCGGCGCGCCTCGGAGGAGCTGAGGGCTTCCGTCCCCTCCCCCGCCCCGCTCGGCGCCGCGAAAGGACACGACGCTGTTTGTTTCCCGGCCCTGGCGCCTGCTCGGGTGCGCGGCGCCTCGGGCGCCCGGCAGCGCCGCCCGCCCTGCCCCGCAGGGGGCGCTGCATCAACAGGAATAGGGGTGCGGCGGCGGCGGGGCGGCCTCCCCCTCCCCGGTCGAGTTCAAGGCGGCTTTTAAGCGTTCTCTTCCGACGAGGCATTTACAGCGGCTCTCCATGAGGCTCCCTTTTCCGCGAGGCTTCGGCCTCCGCGCCCGGAGCGGTCCCGGGGTGGCCGTTAGCGACTCTTGGGGCGCTGCCACTGTGGGGTCCCCGGCACCGGCCTCTCCTGAGGGGAGAGGGAGGCAGCTGGGAGAGTCCGGGGGGAAAGGAGAGCCCGAGGGCCCCCTGCCCGGTGTCTGTCCAGCAAAAGCCCCGGGCCAATGATTTAGAAATTAATTAGTGCTGTGCTGGGTGGGAAACAATAATAACTGTTAATAAATGTTCCAGCAGCTACCTAGAGTACTACGTGGATGCGAGTAAGTGCAGAAGTGTTGTGCGAGGCCAAAGCTCAACCGGGGAATACTGCGACATTTTCAGACAAGTGGTCAGCACCTCCACATCCCTGACACTGCCACCCCTGTTACAGCACCACAGTCCCAGGTGCATAACAGGAGTGTCTCAAATCTCCTCTATTGAAAACAGTGAGGTTGGAGATACTGGTGCTGCACAGGGATCCCTAACGTGAGGGTATTTTTGGACAATCACTTGACTAGTTGGCAGTCCTTCCCACCCGGGCACTGGGAGAGCCTTGCAGTTGGCATTGTCTGATAATAGTAGTGCTGTAATCTCAGGCAATCATGGCTATAAACAAAGCAAGGGCTTCTAGGGAGCCGTAATATCTTTTATTAGATAGACCAGCTGATGTAAAGGTCAAGTTTTCAGGCGCAGTTTCAACCCTTCATGTCCCAGAATGTGTTTTTTGAAGCTGGATCAGTTGGGCTATAAAAGTTACTGCCTTTCGTATAGACCATGGTATTTGCAGAGGAACCAAAATAAACTATTCCATTTATTGAGCAGCTGATGTATTTTGGAGGTTTCATGTTAATGACTTGGATTTATCAGATAAAGAAATAAGAAAGTGCTTAGAAAGTACTTTTTGTTTGTTTCTTGTTTTGTTTTGTTTTTGGTTTTTTTTTTTTGTGTGTGTGTGTGGTTAGTTTTTTTTGTTTGTTTTTGTTTTGTTTTGTGTTTTTTGTTGTTGTTGTTTTTGGTTTTGTGTGTGTGTTAAGTATCCTGCCTTTTGGCTATCTCTAGTCACATTAAATAACTTTTTAGCAAGTTTCTCCAGATTTCTACAGATAATGGCATATGCATACTATACTTACGTTCATTGCTCCTGAAATGTAAACAAGTACAAACAGTAGGACAATTTCATGATCTCACAATACATGTTCCAGGTTTATTTTAAGGAATTTAGCTGTATCTGCCTTTTGCTGTAATTCTTGTCAGTGGCTTGTTATGAGTATTTTTTAAATTGAGAGGAAATATTTCTCATTTCCAATATGAAATCTCTGGTTATTGAAACAGTAAATATTTTTAAGGAGAGAAAAGTGGCATTAAATATTGATATGCATGAGTGCTAATTATTTAGGGAATTAACACTGCAAGTAGTTGTTAATTCCTATTTTTTTATGTTGTTAAGCAAGAAGGATCATGCATGTATCACTACTCTGTGAATGTAAAACCATCAGGCCTTTTCATTCCAACTGCATTTGAATTTCTTAAAACTATCTTTGTGTTGTCAGTCTCTGGTAAATCAGTGATATACTTGCCTTGAGCCTGTTTAAGAAAATATGCAGTTTCCCCCAAATCCTGTTGAGTTTAAGCTACATTATCTTCTGCTGTGTCAGCTGTAATACTTGGAGTCAGAAGAATATAGCATACCTTTACACATCTATGTTTGAAGCAAAATGATATCTAAAAAAGACCAGGATCAATGTCTGCTATTGGTATAACTCCTGATCTATTTTGTATTTTCACAGAAGTGTAAAATGAAGGGTATTTATAGTTAACATTAAAGAAAACAAGGTAGTTACTGTAAAAAAAAGTGATAAGAGGGTATTTGTTCTTCGTTCACTTAATTTTGGCAGGCAGACATTTAATTTGTATACAGCTACAAGAACTCTTGGTTTGACAGAATTACAGATGGATCCCAGACATGGAATTTACCCTGTCTTTACACATAAGCCTTTCATGGGTTTGTGGTGCTCCTTTTGATCTGGCTTGGAACATGCAGTTCAGTGGTCCTAAACAATTATAGCTGCAGAAGTGTTTTATAAACTAGTTTTGGCCTTTCTAGCAGTGGCTTTGCAACTATAAATGGAAAATCATTCATGGGTAGGATGCCAGTTTGTTCTTTGATGTTTTGTAAAACATTTTTCTGTGCAACAGTCCCTGAGCACGCATGAGTTTGTCAGGCACAGAAATACGGAAGATCCATGGAAGTTTCTGCTTGCAGCACAGAGACAGTACTGCCTTCAGGCTAACTTTCAACATCTTGTATGGAACCCAGTTCAAAGTTTGCTGTGGCACATCATCAGGTACTGCACCTGTGGCATTAACGTACTCTAATATATATGATACCTATAGCCATTGTAGGTCTTCTCGATGGTACTATCAAAATGCATCTGTTTGCATAGTATGACCATAAGAAATGCTGCTAAGAATACTCTAGCAGTAAAAGCCCATTAAAGTTGACAAGAATATTGGTATTCTGAGGTCCCTCAACCTCCTTGTATGTTCAAGCTCCTTGCCATCTTAATGACTTGATTCTTTTCAGTCTCTCTTTTATTTGGTGAGAGAACAAACTGAACACAGTGCTCCGGATGTAGCTTCATATGTGCTGAATAGAGGGCAATAATCATGTCTCTTGACCTGCTGGCTATGTTCTTGCTAATGCAGTCCACAAAGTGTGGTTAGTCTTCATTACCGCAAGGAGTATTTCATCTGGGTAGGAACAACCCCAGGTTCCAGTATAAATTGGGGAATGACTTATTAGAGAGCAGCATAGAGGAAAGGGACCTGGGAGTCCTGGTGGGCAGCAGGATGACCATGAGCCAGCACTGTGCCCTTGTGGCCAAGAAGGCCAATGGCATCCTGGGGTGTATTAGAAGAGGGGTGGTTAGTCGGTCAAGAGAGGTTCTCCTTCCCCTCTACTCTGCCCTGATGAGAACACACCTGGAATATTGTGTCCAGTTCTGGGCCCCTCAGTTCAAGAAGGACAGGGAACTCCTGGAGAGAGTCCAGCACAGGGCAACAAAGGTGATTAAGGGAGTGGAGCATCTCCCTTATGAAGAAAGGCTGAGGGAGCTGGGTCTCTTTAGCTTGGAGAAGAGGAGACTGAGGGGTGACCTTATTAATGTTTACAAATATATGAAGGATGAGTGTCAGGAGGATGGAGCCAGGGTCCTCTCGGTGACAACCAATGGTAAGACAAGGAGCAGTTGGTTCAAACTGAAACACAAGAGGTTCCACTTAAATTTGAGAAGAAATTTCTTCTCATTGAGGGTAACAGAACACTGGAACAGGCTGCCCAGGGGGGTTGTGGAGTCTTCTACTCTGGAGATATTCAGAACCCGCCTGGACACATTCCTGTGTAGCCTCATCTAGGTGTTCCTGCTCTGGCAGGGGGATTGGACCAGGTGATCTTTTGAGGTCCCTTCCAATCCCTAACATTCTGTGATTCTGTGACACACAGACATTTAATTTGTATACAGCTTTGTTCAGTTTGTGGTCTATTGGGTCTTCTGCTGTAGAACCGTTACTCCCAGCCTACATTCCTCTGTAAGTATATTCTGCCTCAGATACAGCACTTGTATTTATCTGTTTGAAACTTCAAAATGGATGTGTTATACACTCATTCAGCTTGTTGAGTTCTCTCTGAATGACAACTACACTCTCCAGTATACCAAGAGGCCCCTGTGATTTCTGTCACCTTGTACTTACTAAGTCTCATCATGCAGGTCATTGGATGAAAATGTTAAATAACATCAGTCTTTGTCTTGACCTTAGGGAGTACCACTTGGAATCCCCTGCTAATTGGAATTCAAACAGTTATTAGCTACCCTTTGAGGCCAGTTTGTAACCCACCTTGTAGTTCACCTTTATCTCTTCCAGTTCGGCTGCAAGGACACTAGGAGACTGTATCAAAAGCCTTGCTAAAGACAAGGAGGACAACACCTACTACTATAACCTCACCTAGAGAGCCTGTAGTGTGGTTGTAGAAGGCAATTGGAGTGACTAAACACAGTTTGCCCCTGGGAAATTCAAGATGGCTGTTGTCAGTAACATTCTTGTCATGAGTGAGTGGAAATGGTTTCCATGAGTACTTGCTCCATAATTTTCCCAGTGACTGAGAGAAGGTTGATCAACCTGCCATTCACCCAGAACCTTCTTCTTGAAATTTTCTAAGAAAGACATTATATTTTTATAGTTATCAGAAACCTACTGTGATCAATGTGACCTTTCACAAGGGACAGCAACTGCACTTCCAATGACGTTTGCTGGCAGTCTTAGTACTCACAGACATATCCTGTGCAATTCCATGGACTTGTATTACATCTCCAACTTGATCCTTGCTAGTTGATGTGGAGCTCTGGGAGGCCTGAGAGCAGACCTTGCCAGTAGAAGTGGAGGCAAAGAAGACACTGACTACCTGTGTGTTGTGTTACAAGGTGACCTGCTGTATTCAGCAGCAGGCCTAGGTTTTACTCAGTCTCCCATTTTGCTGCAAAAGTGTTGTTACCCTTGACATCCTTCATCAATTTTAACTGCATGCAACTGTTGGCCCTCTAATTCCATCCCTGCATGCCTGTGCAATGCTACTGTGTTCCTCCTCATTGTGTCCCCACTTCTACCTCTCATATGCTTCATTTTTTGTTGTTGAGCTCAATCATGTGTTCACACTGCTGCTAAGGCAAGCCCTTGCTATACCTGCCTGTTTACTTGCAAATTAGCATGGATAACAGATACATCTGACTCTGCCAGGTCTTGTAGACAGTTTTTTAGGGCACTTTTTCAGCAACATCACTGCTTTCCTTTTGACCAGTGTGTCTTATGAAGCTACAACCTCTCTTTATTTCTTTACATTTAAAGAACATGTTGTTACAATCATGAGTGATGAGAGAAGGATGTCGACAACTCCATCAGTAATAGACCTTACATTTCCAGATATGATACATTCTCCTTTGTCACTCAAACTACTGACTGAATTCAGTCAAATATGACTCCTGCCACTAAGAGATTAAACTTCTGGTTTAGTTCATATTTCTACATTAATAAACAGGACTTTTTTTCTTGTAGCCTGTCTAAGTAAAATCTACCTATTGTTTAATCTCGTGCTTCTTGTCCTAGACACAGAGATACACAGTTTTGGTTGTACTTATATGTTATCATTGATGATACATATGCATCAGCAGAGATTTACCATCTGCCACTGGGAATGTTGCTGTAAAATTAATCTAATATAACTATGATTACTGTTTCTCAGATAAGGTTATATACCATATATATATGCATAGATGTTGTCAGTAGTTTGATTAGCTGTTTGGAACAAGGACTTTATGGAAGTTATTAGATTGTTACAGAAGCAATGCTCCTTTGAGACAAACAGGATTTAGGATAAGTAACAAGTGATTAATCAGTGAACAAGGTATGACCAGACTTTAAAATATGATGCATGTTTTAGTACACTCTGCATCTTTGAGAAATATCTTAAACTTCTGTTACTAGTGAGCTGATAGGATGTATTTCACCATTCATGGAGAATGGCAGATGAAATCACAAACATATAGTTAATAGGTTTTATTTAATGTCGAGATTAATCTGCCCATCCATATACTTTGTTCTTGGTGAAATGTGTTCAGCTCAAGATGGAGGGGTGGAAGAAGATGGGAGCAATCCAGAGATATCTCTGAGTTAAAGACCATCTCTTTATTTGGTGGTTAGTAGAAATACAGTAGAAGTATCTGATCTCTAATGGAGGCTTTTCCATGGTTAAGGTAACATAAATAATAGAAATGAGAAATAGCCTTTGCATATAAAAGATTTTGGAGGAATGTGGTAACGATGGACAGGCCTATGGGACACTTGTAGAAATAACCACCTGTCTGGTGAAGACACTTGTAAGCTGAGGGGGTGAACACTGACCTTTTATCAGAGGAGTGTTAATTTAAGAGCAGGCAAAGAATGTAACTGCTTTGATACAGTGTCAGTGAGACCAGTGCTGGGGTACTGCTAAAAGAAGGTTGAAAAACTGTAAAGCCTTTCAAGGAGAATACAAGATCTAGGACTGGTGTCTTAAAACATGAAGCTTTAATAGTTCAGCTCAAAATTGTTTATTTGGGAGAAGGTTAAGAGGTAACCTCTTATGGTCACAGCATAGGAGCATCTATGATTTATTTAATTATTTCCCCCCACCTGGTATTTACTAGCTCTTTAAGTCTCACACAGGAAGAGTTTCCCGGCCTGGGAACTCTTAAGAAAATAACAAACTATAGAAGTAAAGTACAGGTGGCTAACAGAGGATAACTGTAGATGTAGTCCTCTGTTAACTGAAGACCTCACATTTAAACTGGATTGAAAAGAAGGTAAGACTACATGCTGACATGTAAAAAGAACGAACAGATTTGATGCAGAGTTTGCATTAGATACCATGGCATTGTGTCAAGGGAAGTCAGGCTGGAAAGTCTCTGCAACATTAATATTTATGACTCAAAGAGCATGGCTCTCCACAGAACTGAGTTCTCAGGACTTCATCCTCCACTGTGATGCAGGTTGCACATTGTGTTCAGTAGAGAGATTGCACAATTTCTGCAGTTGTTTACCCCATTTCAAAAAACATATTGGAGAACTAAAGTGGGATCAGGGAAGGGTAATGAGGATGACTAAGGATATGAAAAAAAAACCTTTTGAAAGATTAGGCCTTTTTTCACTTTAGAGAGAAGATTAAGAAAGGAGATGCAGTAAAATAATGGTCTAGGTACAGTAGATTAGATGACTGTGTTCTCTGTCATCTAACATGAGCACAGGAACATCAAGGCCAATTGAAAGGTAACATTCAAAACTGATTAAAAAAAAAAGCCAACCTGTAATTATCTCTACTTACAAAACTTGTAATTAAACCATGGAAGTCACTGCCAAGTCACAAAGGCCAAGAATGTAACAAGATTAAAAAGAGTACTATAAATTTAGGGATAACAAGAGTATTTAGAGTTATAATTGGAGGATAAAAATAACAGAAGGGCTATTAGGTCTCAAGTTTCAAGGTGGAAACCAACTATCTGTTCTGTAGAATGAGTTGATACTGACATTGCAAATCAATGAGTAAAGAGTGTGAGTAAGGAAGAGCTGATCCACCTCTGTCTGCTCTGCGGTTTTTGTACAGAATGAGGCAAAGTGCTGGAAGGGTTTGTGTAATGAGACTATTGTTAATAAATTCCTGTATTTGGGTGGTTTAATTCTGTTTGTTTCAATAGTGCTATACTTAAACCACTGTAATGATGTGAAAAATTGGTCCAATTTTTTTGTTTAAGGGGATAAACTGGATGAGTATTTGTCAATCTATAATCTGTGCCAGTGGAAATAGTAAGACATCATAAAATGTTCTGTAAATTTTATGTTTGCTCACATGCAACTAAACAAAAGCAGGAAGGGAAAAAAAGAGAAGTAATAAAAAAAGTCAAGCTTTACTTTTTTGGGTTTTTTTTGTTACTTGGTAAAAAATAAGAAGTTGCCGAAGTAGATCAATAAATAATCCTTTAGGTAAAATTAGAATCCTTGAGTTAAAATTAGAGAAACACTGGAACAAATAATCTCTTAAGATTTCATGTAGAAATCATGAATTTAGAAGGACATTTACCATATGGGATGAAGCAAAAAGGCATTCTTCTTGTGTCTGTGTTTGAGTTTTAAAGAAATGTTAGAACACAGACTGAACCGGATTCTGTTCTACCTTCCATTTTCAGAATTCTTTAATGAAAGTTTTGAAATGGGAAGGGTAAATATATGAAAGCCTGATTGGATTTGTGACTGTCATAGCTATAAAATTTACATAATTCCATTGGATCTGTGACCAGATCCAACCAGGCGTATTGTTGTGCTTCCAGTAAAATAATTCAGTAATTTGTTAATCATAAATTCACTCCAAAAGTCACTGGCAGTACCAATGTGTCTTTTTGTACTCGAGAGCAGATACAAGTGTTTAATTTGTTTTCAATGATGATGATGATAATAATAATAATAAATAATAAAATCACTGAAGACTTGCAAAAGGAGACTTAATATACAGAGCTATCAGCTTTTCACTTGATCTGTCCTGAATCTTGACATTAAATTTAAAATGAAACTTATAATACTAACATCATGAAACAAAATGTTACAAGCTTCTAATATGGATGTGGTAGAATAAGTTGACATTTTCAAGTGCAATAGGTAGATGCACTTTGGAACAGCAGTTTTAGTTTTCAGCCAGTTTTATGGCTATGTGAGCTCCTAGTTAAGGGTTCATGAGCCAAAACTGAGTAGTGCAAAAGCATTCAGACCTTTCCTATTACCTTGCCATCGCTTCTTATGTGCCTTCATCTCCACTTTCTCCACTTCAGCTTCTCAGGCACTCTGTAATGAGAAAACTACTGCAAAGTCACTGTAATCACAGGGACAAGGTCTGTCCTTTGAACCACATACCGGAGGGAACCACCAGATGACTTTCCATGGGTGCGCCCCAGCTTTCTGATTGACAATGTGCCAGTGCTCCTGATCTTTGCTAAGCTATAAGAATGTAATTATTAACCAGCAAAAGCTCCAGTCCTGCACATGCGTCCCACGTGTGGTCTTCTGCAGAACTGTCACTAGTCATTGCTACTTTCATTAGTATCAGAGACAATGTCACAAGCAATCTGAACTGGTGTGTGTGCCTTTGTACAGAGGATCCTCAATACTGTGCTAATGCGTGTAATTGACAACAGAAGTTCATGTGGAGGAGAAGGTTACGTATTGAGTACATTTTTCTGTAAGTATAATTACTCTTGTCAGCATAGGCCATAGTCTTTATTTTTCAAAGTCAGATCAAGTCTATTTGAAGAACAATTCCATATAGCATATACAGAAAGTTGATACCTGATTTGTTAACATACTAATAAAACTGGAAAAAAAAATATGGGAAGGAGCGAGTATCATTAAACGATCTTTGATCAAGGCTCAGTTGAACGCACTCCAACATTTACACTATAATTATAAAATGTAGTGACTGTCCTTGCTCAATGTTTTATTTATAGATAACTAAGGTATGTACTATATGACTGTGTGATCAAAGGACACTTTACTGTGTTATCAGTAGTAGTAGTATAATAACTTTATGATCATAATTTTTCCTTTTCTGTTGTGTTTCCACGGACTTTGTAAAGATTATTATAGTTAATGTTATGTTAATCAGTATCTTATCTTTTTTTAAATTGCTTCCTAAATGTTAAAATCTAGCAACAAATATGCTACAATTTAACTATTACGCTTTCTGAAAGGATGATTTTACACACGTTTCAAGCTGGTAAGTCTCTTATGCCTGATCTAAAAATACGTCCACAGAAGAACAAGAAAAGTTAATAAAATTGGACAGCAAAAGCTGGGACATAAAGATATTATGTTCATTTTGAATATTTTAGCCATATAATCTTTTATTCCTTTCCCATGTACTTGGTTTTGAGACCAGATATGACACTTCCTGGCTTTGAATATATATTGAGAGGCTCTCAAAGGGTCTGATTTTGAAGAGGTGGGGGCCTCAGTATTCTGTTAGTATTTATGCACAATTAGGAAGTAATTAAATTATGTGAAGAGGTGCTATTTTAGATGCCAAGGGTATCCTGTTTCACCTCCTACTGCTGCTCAAGAATGATGTGATTGTTTTGCAGGTCCTTTGTCATCTGCTTTCATCTGCTTTATCACCTTCCTATGAGGAAGACTTAGATATGCTGTTATCTGAAATTATTCAAGCATCTAATAATAGTTCAGATGCCTGAATAATTCTTTCTGTTACCATTCAGTAACTATGTTCCTGTAAGATGAGATGTGTGTTCTCTGTTTACTGTGGATTTTCAGATGCTCTACAAATGCACAGTCAGAATCTTAACCAGACTGGTGTGGATGTAGCGCGTGGGACAGTCATAACTACCTAAATTTTGCTTTTATCTACACAGAAAGTAAGGATGTATCTTGAGGTAATTTTCAAGTCTGTTTATGTCAGTGAGCCACTCTAAGTCCTTACACTCAAGTCCTAGTAAGTCCTGATGGACTTCCAGGAGTGATCTTCACCTGAAAGCTCTGTCCTTCAGCCCTTCTCTTTCTGCCGTGTGTTAGAAACTGCCTGTGATCATGTCCTGCTAAAGACTGCTGCTCGTAGGCTTATTATTCCATATTTCTGATTACATCTTTTCCACCTTTCCATCTTATTTTCACTCTTGGTTAGCACCAATGAATCTGAGTCAAGAAAGAGATGATTGTGCCACAGATCAAAGACTCTGCTTTCCAAACTCAAAGAATGAGGAGTACAGCTTTCATCCTGGCTGCCCACCCTGGGGTCGGAGAAAAAGAGCCTGTATTACTTGGGTTATTTTGACAATAACTTTTGACCAGCCCTCAGTACTACTTTGACTTTCATCATGCAGAAGGGTATGTCTGAAGAGGTACCTAACTCAGTGTGGCAAAGGGCAACAACATCCACTTGGGAATTAAACATTGTCCTGTGGTAAGATTACTAAAATACTCTTTGGTTGAGGCCTTACAATAGAAGGGAAGATCTGTGTTCTAGATTTGGCATTAAGAAGCGGCACAGATCTAGCTTCCTCGGAAAGTCTTCTGGTTACCAGGTTGATGGTACTCTGTGTGCATCCACGCTCTGAGGTGAGGAGTGTGTAGTTTTGAGGACAGGATTCCACGAACACCAACATGGAGTCCTCTAATAACTTGTATTGATCTTAAGTATGTTTGATAGTAAAGTGATTCTTGAGGGTAGACAGTGTGATTTATTCTTGAGCCTTGAGAATTTAAATTCCAAGTGAAATAAAAATTGAAGCATTCTGAGTGTGTCCCTCCTAGTTAGGGTAATCTTGTGTGATGAAGGACTACTGGATTCTAAATCCTGGTCCAGAGGTCATTTTTGTGTTTATTTTGTATAAAAGGACACTTCTGTACTAGGATATAAAATGCATATTTCATGTGAGGTGAAAAGGAGCAAAGTTATCTGCATTTAAGACAGTGACACAGAAAAGATGTATTGCAGGAGCTGGTAGTGGTGTTGAATATGCTGCTAAAAATGTGTTTTAGCTGGTACTGAAATAGAAGCTATAGAAAATTGTTAGGTTGATGGAACTGGAAATTGAAAAAAGACCGAGTGGCTTGGACTGCAAGAAAGTGAGTAGAAAAGCCAAAGGTAGGCCCAGCACTGCTTAGGGTAGAGAACGATGACTAGGACATCTTTCTGCATGACACCTGAGAAGGAAACTCATGACAAGCACCGTTCTCTCTGCTTCCACAAACAGCAGGGGCAGCTAGCAGTATTCTGCATCTGCAGACTTTGGTTGTGATACTGAGCCCTAGCAGTTCAGAATCTATATTTAAAATAGGTGAGAAAGCCTGTGTAGACAGTTCCAACTAAGGTCAGAGGCTATGTCTAAAATACTTCCTCTAAGAACTGTGGCCTCTGTTACTGTGTGTCCTTCACTCCTGTTAGTCTTGTTTCACGCAGAAGCACCAATGTATTGTTTTACTTAGGTGAGCTAGTCATGCAGTACACAATTTTGAGTAAATTGTTCCAGATCAATGCAGTCATCTTGCTGTAACACTTCAGTGAGGTATCAACCATGCTTCCAGAGTGGCAACCAACAGGAATGTGCGCAATCGTATGTTGCCTTCATATAAATTTAGGCCATATAAATGCAAACTGGAATAGGCTGCCCAGGAAATGGTTGAGTCACCATGCCTGGAGGAGACTTGTAGATGTGGCACTTAGGAACGTGGCTTAAAGATGGACTTGGCAGTGTTAAGTTAATGGTTGGACTCAATGTTCTTAAAGGTCTTTTCCAACCAAAATGATTCTGTGATTCTAAGAGTGGAACTGATATTTGATGGGATAAAATAATACACATTAACGATTCCCCCTTTCATTGGTGCTGCTGTTGCAGCTGTGCCATTAGTTTGCCTTGGAACTTAGCATTTCTATCTCTGAATCATTGACAAAGAAAATTCCAAAAGGCAAGACAAAAAGCCAATTCTAAGTCTTCAAAATGTGCTGAAATTCTCAAGGATCCAGATGACTCCTCATTAGTTTAGAATACTTCGGTGAAAGTTACCCAGATCTGCTTATTTTGAAGTGTTTTTTCTGATGGTTTCTCTTCAACATCATCCTTAGCTGATCTTGGAAAAGGAAAATTCACCATTCTTTTATGGTACAAAGACACACTTAGCTTTGTTCCAAATGGAGAACAGAAACATGCTAAACACCCCTGCATTTCCTGCATGATTAACAATTTTATCATCTGCCTTTTCTGATGTAATTGATATTCTTGCCACCTCTGTGGCAACATTCAAAAGAACTAGGATTTCTTTTACTCCTATTTTTATTAAAAATGTCTTGTTTACTTTGGTCCTATTGAACACAATTTTGCTGCTTATAATTTTAATTTCCTTTGCTACCTGTTTTTCTGAACTTCTGTTTTACATTTCTTGATTCTATGTTTAATTGCTTTTCTTTGCCATCTGTCTGCAGGGAAATTGGGTATTTCTATATTACTAATACTGAAAAAAAGACAAATGTGAGAAACTGAATAATAAATTCCTACATTTTGAAAATGTGTGAAATACATGGGCTGAAGGTACTATCTCTGTAGCTTAAATGTTTATTACCTCATCATTTCTAACATGTCCTGTAGCAAAAAGAAGAGAATGAGTCAGTGTTGTCTTGTTTGCCATACAATCACTTTTCATACTGTTTCACAGAAGATGAAATTTCTGGCGAAAGAAAAGATTTAAATTTATGATGTTAATGTTGAAGTTCATTATTAAGTGTGTAAACAGTACCTGTCTGAGGACACTTACAGACTTGAGGCACCAGAGAAACAAACATCTAATGTTTGTAAATTCCTTCAGTTCTGTGCCTGGCCCCTGAGGAGGCCATTGCCACCCTGGGGGCAGAGGTGGCTGATGCACTTGTTGGTGCGTCTGCTACAATTTTTAGGTTAGATCACTAAGATAAAGTGATCTCAAAGCTGAATCATTTTAGGTGAGATTTTTCCATAAGAATAATAAGTCTTACGTTATAAAAATATACTTTAGTTATGGTTTCTTTAAGTTCTGTGCAAGGAAAAAGAGGCAAAGTATAGTGATATCAGTTCTGCCAGTCCACCTCTAATAGTTCACAAAAGAGAAGCTGTTGTGTCTGCTGCCATTTTTTGGACACTTTTGTGTTTGTTCCCACAGCGCTTCACAAGGCTTTCAGGCCCAGTTATAATTTCTCACATCCTGGACTTTCTCCACTGAATTAAAAAGGATTTCAGTTGCCATAAGAGAGATGTAAATAAGACCATTAATCTGTGTAGTTGTGGTCTTACTGTCCTATCACTTTTTAGGATTCCCATCACATACTTTATTTTGCTGGAGCAAGTGGGCCTTTTTTCATCCCTTTATACCCAGGGCAGCAGAACAAAGAAACAGCACAAAGACTAGCCAGTTCATATTTCTGAAAAATAGGTTTAAATAGTACAGTCAAACATCTTGTATTTGGTTTCATTTTTAATTTCTTCAAGTTATATTGTATTGTTTCCATATTTTATATATATATATATATATATAGGTATGTAATTTTATTTTTTTTAGATCCATGATTATTCATATTGCTGAACTTTGCACTTTGATGGGAAATAATAATCAGTGAAATGATATATAAAGAACAAATGCAATTCATTGCCTGATCTGATTTCAGGATTATCACATTGCAGATAACAAAATGCCGTGACACATTGAAATCTGCTATATAACGTCATAGAAACTTGCATGATGTGCTTTGAGAGAATAATAAGGAATCATAGAATGAATTAGAACTTTCCTCTTAGACTAGTTGTCACTGTAATGAGTCTGTTCTTCAAACTTCTAAATGCCATAATAATAGTGTTAGTAACAATGAATGCCATACCAAGAGCAAGAGCAAAACAGCTTTCATCATTTATGAAGGAAGACAAATTTCATCTCATAAGCAATATCTGTACACTTGTGTATTAAACTGTATGCATCTTACTACTTAGAGGGCACAAACAGGATGCAAAACATTGTTTGCTGTTTCTTTTATGCAGAAAAGAGATGGCAGAAATCTGTTTTGTATTCAAAATCTACTATGTATGCCTTCAGTATGTTTCATACCATAACAGGATGAGTATTATATTCTGATGGACCAAGGGTCCACTACAGACTATGCCTATTACTTCAGGACTCTGTATTGCAAATGTAAAAGTTTATTAAATTGTTAGCATCACTGCTACAGGATCTACAGCTGAAGTATGTGAAGTGGATGAAATGGTCTTTTTCATCCATCCACATTTCTGTTATTATAGTATTTCTTCTGACTTCAAAATGATCACCCCTGCTGGCAGCTATAAATAACTGTTGATCTTTCCTTGAACATGGATCATCAGTTTTCCTATAAGAATACCTATTTTCCTAATGGGTCTAAGTAACTGGGCTGTGATTGAGCACTACTGTGGAAGGAGGTGCTCTTTTCCCCTTCCTGCCTACTCCTACCCACACTATTCACTTGTATGCTCCCACTGCTTTCTTGCATTGAAGTTGATGCCCAATAGAACCATGGTTGATTTATCTCTCTGTCATTATAGAACTAGACTACAAAAGAAACAACCAAACTCAGTGCACTTACACGTACTTTGTCTGTCAAGCGGCAAAGCTGATCAGGAACAGCAAGGTAAAGGTAGCACTGAAACAGCCAGTAATTGGATTTACCTAGGCTGCTGTAGAGTCACATTTTACAGTGTTTCTTAGTGGCAGTAAGAGATTATTTAAGTCAAAGCTCCTGTGGTCCAGCCCTCCATTGTTGGCTGTATATTTTTACTTTTACCTTTGTGCTGATGCTCATGCTTCTCTAGCTGGGAAACGATCTCAGGAAGGCATCTTTTCACCCTTTGTAGAAATCCCTTGTTGAGTCATGAGAGCAGCCACTGTTCCCTTAGCTCTTTCCCACCCATTTCACTATCTTCCATTCCTCATCAAGCCTTTTCTTTCAGGGAACAGAAAGTGACTTGGCCCATTGCTGATATGTGGAGCATTATGCAGTTCTGGGACTCAGAAGTATGTGCTAGCCAGTTGTTCAGGGGTTGCACTGCTTTGTTTATTGCAGCTGCTTCACAAATGTTTGGTCAGTAGCCGTACTAAATGGCCCCACATGGGAAATATCTCAAGGCTTCAAATAGCATATTGTGTCACAGAGTATTTCTTCTGGAGGACCAAATGGGAATGAATTTGAAAAACATGGAGGAATTTTCTATGGAATCATAAAGATAGTGTATCCTACTTCCCTGTGGAACAGCTTTTATTTCTCTTCTGTGAGAGAACAACTCCAACAGCCTGTTCAGATCCCATAACTTAGTAGGAGGAAATCTGTTTGTCCAAACAGCACATTTCAACAACACTGCAACATTTGGTTCCCAGGTTCTGTGGTTGTACAGAAGCCTGTGGGCTCTACTGTGTAGATAGAAGCCAATAAGCAGAAAATGGCAGATGGAACCACTGAACATACAAACCCAGTCTCCTGCACTGCCTGTTGCCTCACTGGAGGAATTGGGATAGACTGTGTAGTAAGCCACAATGAGTGTTGGGGTAGTTAGGACTAGCAGCCTGGGAGCAGAAATGTTTGGCTTACTATGAGCTTGGGTGGAGGTGGAGTGGGGGGAAATGTATTTCTCTGTTCTTTAATTGTGCTGTCTTTAGTGCAGAAGAATTGGTGAAGGAGTGCTGTCACAGAAAAGCATTAATCCTGTTCTGCTAGTGACACCTGCATTTTGTAAAGCAAACGAGGTTTCACTTTACGAACAGGAGACTGATTCTGTCTGTTGCTGCAGCACTCCATTTGCAGAACTGTACATGTGGTAATCTCCAGTGGCAGCATGATGATGGATAGCTGGGAGTCACTGTACTGTTGGCTGGCACAAGGTGTATCTATTCTCATTTCTGGCTCTATACTGCTAGAGATTGATAGCACCTGTCATGTCTACCTATGCCAGCTGAAAAGCTTACTGCCTGTCTTCTGAATGCAATGAGTCTGTAGATCTGTGAGTATTCCCTAACCTATTTCAGGGAAAGGGGTTAGCAAGAGCTGCTATTTAAATCCATTAAGACAAATTACCTATTTTGACCAAAATGAGTTAGGGGCTCCTTATGCGTGTAAATCTGGAAGTGGCAACCTGTTGCTCTGTCCAACTAGATTACAAAGTAGGTTTAGACTGCTATCCTCTGTGGCTAGACTACATTCAGTACCTAAAGCAAACTTCTTTAGAGCTACTTTTAACATTTTGACTGATTTATAGATACGTTTTCTTTCCTCCTTTCAAGTTAGTTGTGCTTCACTTACCAACGTGTTCTCCGAGTCGTGTGTTTTTCTTAATCTCCCTAGGCCTCTTTGGGCACAGAAGACATGATCATTCAGAAAATCTCTGAGTCACAGACTGCTGGAGGCTGGGAGAATGTATAGAGGTTATATACTCTGTTTGCCCTGTTCATATGCTCTCCCCTAGGCATCTGCTAATAGCCACTGTTGGGAACTGGATACTAGACTAAAGACATTTTTGGTTTTACCTGTTGTAATTGTTCTTATGGTTTATCTCTATATGGGTCCAGTAAGATAGCAGATACTCTGTGAATTCACTACTTGTCATTCAGTATGAAGATGCTTCTCAGTTTTGTGTCTATGTACAGTCAAGAGGTGGGAGAAGCTTAAGAAATTTGTTAAACTGTGAAGAAAAATATTTGGCCCTTCTATTTACAGAAGACATGTAAAGCATACAAAAATGAAAGGAAGGACAGTGCAAACAGGGAATACGATGAAGAACGAGGGCAGATGCTCTTCATTGACAGAAAAAGAGTGAAGGAATGAAGGATCTATTAATAAGGCAAGACATGAACTGAGGAAGACACTATATGAAAGGGGAGCAGCAAGCACTGTAGTAAGCAATACAATAAAAGCAATACAAAATATTTACATGGATTTTTAAGAACAAATAGAGATGTTAATGCTTTAAACTTATTTTTGAAAATTTTAGCAATTAAACCATTAAATAAATGCATTTTGTAGATATTGTGAGTCCTCATAAACAGGGCAGTTTTTGTTGATGCACTAATGCACCTGTTCAAAATGCTTCAGTCATCAAATAATGGAATTTAGAATTGCAATGTTTGTGTGTATGTGTGTGTGCCTATGTGCATTTGTGGTTTGGGTGAAACTGGTATTTTTTCATGTGAATCAGACAAAGGTGGGGTCAGGGTGTTTTCTTTCAGGCATTAATTTATCATAGCTTACAGTTTGCTTTGTTGTTCAAATAGTATGTGACTCCACCCTTTCTTTTATTACTAAGCAGGGATATAAGACTGCTTTAGAGAGTTTCTAAGTTAATACTAATGAAGTCTGGTATCAAGTTGATTTCTAATACTTTTAGGAGCAAGACTTTGGAGTGAAAATGTTAAGCATAATATCATGACTGCAAAAATGTGTCTCTTTAGAAGGAAACATAATGTTGAAAGAATATTCTTATGCTAACCTGTTCCTTATTGGAAAGAAATTGTCCCCTTTCACTCCATTCCAAACTTTCTGTGCAGTTAGCCTGTGTGAGTCCAGGATTGCAACTGCTATATTTAAGAATGTGGGTTTGATCTCCTGAAACTATTTCAGAGAGTTATGCAGACAGTAAGTGTAAGCATACTTTCATCTCCCCCACAGACTACCGGAAGCTGTTGCTCATGCTGGAAGGAAATAGTGCTTTATTCTAAGTGTGTCACAAATCACATCCAATGTCTCCAGTACAAATGTAGAGCTTCAGGAAGCAACTTGTTTCCTTCTGTCCCAGTACTCCCTGCAGGGCGATGTAACTCAACTGTCTTTGGTGTAGAACGGTAGCTGCAGCCAAGGGTTAGTTCCTGAAAATTATGGGTGAGAAGGAAAATCAACCCTGTTAACTACTTCTATATAAGAAACTGCCCATACAATTTTGTTTTTCTTGGACCTTGTCTATTACAGTATTTCTAGATTTTCATAAGTCCTAAAATAGCAGGGAAGAGGGAGAGTAGGGTGGAAGAAAATGAAGGTAAATTGTCAGTCTCCTTGGGAATGCTGTCAGTATGCTTCCTGCTACTGAAATATGTTTCTTAACTTTTTGGAGGACAAAGCTCAGTGATAAAACTAAAAAAAAAAAAAAAAAAAAAAATTATGTTCCATGTTTCAGTGGTAGCTACTGGAAATTAAGTTTATTGCAGGATTTGGTTGTGTTCCAGTGTAACACACAGATAATTTTGTCTTTGTCCTCTGTTATTAATACAAACTTTTTCATCTTTCCTCAGTAGAGAAGCCACTTGGTCTTTTGCCAGATGTAGGTTTGCTCGCACAGTTTGAACAAAGATTCCTCAAAATCAGTGTGTGCAGCACCCTAGCAGAGGGTGCCATATCCAAAATCAGAAGGAGCAACTATGCAAGGGAAAGGATTCATCAGAGGTCAGAGTGGAACATTTCTCATAGATGACTAATAGCAAGGGATGGGCAAACCTTGTGTTGTTTTGAGGTTTTGTGAACCTTTTGAACTGTACTTTTGGTTTTACAGGGTTTGTGAACTGTTCCCTCTTCCATCTTGTCCTTATCCACATGCTGTTTTTCAGGATGGGAGTTTTGTTGATGTATTTTTATTTAACCTGTAAAAGAGAGATCCCTTTCTCTGTGTATGATGCTTGAACAATGCTTGAACAATCTTTCTGCTTCAGCAGGTTCTAAGCAAAATACTGGGTGTGAGCAGTTTCTGTCCATAACATCTCCTCTTTTTCTCACTATTTGCCTTTTAATGATATTTTATTCTCAGTATTAAAGTACAATATGAGAAAGGGACCTTCTGGATCAGTATCAAGGGGACCTACAAGTTATTCCTTTCATAGGGCTATCTAGCTTCCATTTTAAATGAGTTATGCTTCTTTCCTTTTCTCTTCATTTAATCTAAACAATCTGTTTTTTTAATAATTCTATAGTATATTCTTTTAACTTATGTTTGTATAACATTTGCCCTCTCTGCTCCCCTTTTCAGTCACTCAACTGATCTTTGAAAGCACAAATCAGAATTAGGACCCTCCTGGTTTTATTAACTCCTTGCACTATTAAATCAGGTCCTTGGACTCCACAAACTTTAAGAGGATTTTAGAATTGACAACTGTATTCCTTCTCACTCGTCATCTGTAGGAAAGGATGTCATCAGACTGAATCTCAAATAAATAGTTTTATGTTACTATCCCCTCGTTTATATCTCTGTTATACTATGCATGTCTATTACATATTTAAACCAGATTTATTTATTGTGTGTACTACTACCACTTTGCATGTGATAAATTGTAAGGAGAGAAACTTCCTCAGACATGACCTTGAGATGATCTGCAAGGCGACCTGAAAGGAAATAGTCAGTAATTTGGGAACTTTGTTTAGTGAATTGTGGTTTGAATATCTTTATCTTATACATGGAATAGATTTATTTTTTCCTTTTGAGATAGTAATTTGGTAAGTCATTGCTGTGTTCTAAGTTTTACCTCTAGTGGATGCCAATCATGTTAATGAATTCTAGCTGGCCAATCAAAGAAGAGTGAAAGCTGTTTTCTGTTTGTAAAGTATACTAATTGAGATTGCTATATGCAGTTCAATTGTGTTGGTAAATACTCAAAAGTTTCATTTCTAAACATTTAATCTTTTATTGAAAGAGGAGGAGGAGTGGGGCTTTCAGTAGTCTGCTAAAAATGAAGACATATTTTCTAATTACACAGATTATTCACTAGCACCAGTGCTTACAAAAAAACCCCAAACAAACCCTAAGGCACAAATATATATATATAGAAAACCTAAAAAAAGGAAGTAAAGCTTTTATCTAAAATAGAACTTAAAACAGAAACTGAAGCCATCTTTGATGAAAGCTTCACACGTTTTAAGCTGACTCTAGGGTACACAACAAATAGATGTGGAGTCTTGCAAAACTCACGTGTTAAAGCAACAGAGCACAGTCTGTATACTGCCAAGGAAAAGAATTGTCCAAAAGCACTTGATGCAGTTATAACAAATTAAATATGCAAACTAGGCTGTGTAGAATTTCTGCGCTGTTTACTGTCCTTCCATAAAAGGATTTCTCAGTGGAGAAAATGACTTTTACAAGGTCTGTAGATTTGTAATAGAAACAGGCATCTTTCCATATATAGCCTGAGAAAAATTGAGGCTCTTCAGTTGAATTGAGTTCTTTATGCAAGAATATCCTTTTCATTTGCATTACTGCAACAACATTAATATTAGGACCACCGACAGAGATGTGATTTACTACAAGTAAAAGGATAGATTGGCAGATTTATATTCTCTAAGCATTTTCCCACAATAACTCTTCTGATGCCAAGCCAACCTAGCAAGTTCTGGCTTGCAGTTTCGGTGGTTTGCAAACTGTTTCATTTTGAAAGTATGGGAGTTACTCAGCACTGGGGGCCAAATGATGATCTCAATTGTGCTGGAGTTATGCTTCTCTGGTTACTATTTTGGAACAACTGCTCATGTACAATGCTGTTCAGGTCATGATCTGGTCCAGTTTCCTACACATCACAAAAGGTGGTGGAAAAAAGAAAATGAATTTCATCTCCTCTGTGGTAGACCTTTGAATGTGTTTGTCTTTTTTGCATTAAGTCTAGGGAAAGCCTAGGGCACATATTTTATACACCTACTGAACTGCCCTGTTAAGATGCATATCTCTTCACTGACTGTAGGAGCAGCCTGGTTACCTGTCTACCTTAGACCAAAACCTTAACCTTTATACAGCTAGAATGAGGCAAAGAGAGTCCACTCTAGGAAAGTTGACTGGAAAAGGAGATTGTGTATTGTTCATCAGTACCTTTGAAAGAAAACTGTCCTTTATATTAGCAGCATTTTTGTTTGTGAAGGTGTTTATACTGTTTTTTTATAGCCCATATTAATATTAAAAGTTTGCTAAGCTTCAGAAATGAATGTAATATGATCCTGCAATACAAAATTTTAAATAATGTTTTTTAGGAAAAACAAAGTGCAAGAACATGAAATCTAATGCAAATATTGCCCTCTGCTTTATGCTGGTTCTTCCCAATCAAGAGCAGTAATTGAGGTACATCACAGAAAGTACTTTTATGGGCACCAGAAATCTAGAAGCCTGTTTTTTTTTCCATGTGATTGCAATTGATCGACTTTGTTTTTCATGGAAGTGTGAACTCTGATTGAAACTTTTCCCGCAAATTAAATATTTATAAAACTTTTCTGTTGCCTTCAGTATCTAATGTGGAATGACTTCATGCTACAGTCATTTTTTCAGTGAGATTCAAAAAGAGCCTATTGAATAAGTGAGGAAATGAAGAGGTACTGTAGGAAAAACTGCAAGAGCATGGCAAATGTAGGCTGGCTACAGAAGGTCTAAGGGAGGCTGGAATGATTCTTACATACTATATCAAAGAACTAATTACTGATAGGTGGGAAAGGAAAAGAGGTGGTGATGGCCCAAAGTGAAAGTTAGTCATAAGTCCATTTAGACTGTGAATTTGAAAGTTTTTAAGAAAGAAATGGTGCCCTGGAGAAGTCTTCCAGGGGAGCAAAAACCATAGCTACTGTTAAGGTGAGCTTGATCACTTTAAGAGAAAGGTTATATGATGTTAGATAACAGGAAACTGCACTTGATGATCCTAGAATAATCTTTTGATAAAAGATGCTGAATGCCATAGAACACAGAGCACTCCTGCATTCTCTGCTTCTAGTTCAAGTAATTAGTAAGTATCAATATATAGTTCAGGACACTTTCCTTCATGATAAAAAAGCATCTGAAGATATTGAAAATTGCTGATAATCTCTTTGGGATTCTGTGAGTGAAGAAGCATACTATGATTTGATGGAGAAAATAAAAAAATTATATTAAGGTCTTAACTATAGTGGGAATAGTTTGTTACCTGTTTTTGGCCGTTGTTCAACTATAGGAGTTATATCAGTTACATAAAGTTATAGTGCACTTAAAACTGAAATACCTCAACTATTATACCCTCTAACTCAGAAAATATTCCTGTTTATGTTTCAATATTTAAAATTGCTTTTTGAACATTCCAGTTACCTCGTTACTATGCCATTTATTTGGATCTGTGTTGTGAAGGACAGACATGGGATGGTGTTGAAAGTATTTAAAATACAAGTACAAGTAAAGAGTTTAGGTATAACTGGCAACTAGTTTAAAATAATGGCAGGATTTGGACTAGTATGAGACACTTTAGCTTCCAACTGTGCAAGAAGGTATGTGCACTTGTTCTAAAAGTCACACACACGCACACATGCATGCACACTCAGAGATATGCTCTTAACTGATAAATATGTTATCAGTTAAGAGTCAGACTTCAATCTGCACATGCAAGGGCACTTTGGGACTATAACCTGTACTGAATTCACCCTGTTGTTAATAAGTGGCTTGATCTAAAATACATCCAGGCATTCAGATAAGTCAAAATAGTGATCAGAGGTCTTGACAAAAGCCCTGTATATTTGAAATTGTTTCCATATATATGCATGTTTGTACTGCAAGCTGTTGTGTATGTATTTTGAAAGCAGACACCATACAATGACCACACTTAGAAGGATAACTAGAATCCTTTTTGCCAGATATTGGGCTAGCAATGTCTTAACTAGCTAGACTGTACAGTGAAGTCAGTCTACTTTATTTTCTTTACCACACTGCATGTTATTATTATCTATATGTAATAATTAATGACCAGTGAAGTGTTATTTAACTATTCCTGAGCATACTGGAGCTTTGTCTTTAAATGTGATAACCATGGCTATCATAGTTGTTCTTCTGCTTTAAACAGTGTCTCAACTGTGTACACACTGTTCACTCTATGTTGATACCATTCTTGGATCAACCAGAGGTACTCTGTTGAATCCTGTTGTAATGGTTTAAACTGTTTGTCCCTGATGTCCATCTCTTCTCTCTGCCAAAGACTGTCCTGTTCAAAAAATCAACAGAAAAGAGTGTTTACCTGCTCGAAGACACTGTCCCACAGCATTGGTCAAACCTATGGTTATGAGTGACTTAAGAAGTTTGACTTTTTATTGGAGGTGGGTTTATGCAGTGACTTTTATTTACTTCTTCCAAGTCTTTTCTGAAGACAGTAATCTCTCAGAAGGTGACAGGATAGTTTGGAGAACGATGCCTAAAATCATTAAAGCAAGGTTTAACATAAATTGGCTGTTAGGGAACTTGAATGAAAAAAATATTTGATGTCTACTCTTTAATTATTTTATTAGTCTGTTATCTATGTTAAATTTATCAACATGTGAATGTTTGACATCTACTGGTAAAAGTAGTCTCAAGGAAGGACTTTCAAAGGTATGCATATAAGTATCTGGGAAAACCCACATCTTAAATTTGTGGTGTATGCATCTGATTGGAAAGGCAAAACAATTCCAAGATATTTATTTATTCTATTACAACCAAAGAACAGAATTAGAATTTTCAATAACTAAGTTTAATCATGGGTTAGTTCATTTCTGAAGGAGTCTCAGGAGCTTTGTAGTCCAACCTCCTGCTCAAAGCAAGGTTGACTTGGGGTTATATCAAGTAGTTCAGAGATTTATCTAGTTGGATTCTGAAAACCTCCAAGAGCAGACAGAGCCTCCATAGCATCACTGGGCAGCCTGACTGTCCTCATGGGGAAAGAGTTTTTTCTTATATATATTTGGAACCTCTCTTGTTTCCACTGATACTCATTGATTCTTGTCCTCCCACCACATGCTGTTGTGAGGAGTTTGGTTCTGTTTTGTTAGTAACCATCTTGTAGGTACTGGCAAGCTGCTACTAGCTTCCCCAAAACCATCTCTCCTCCAGACCAGGCAAGAGCATCTTCCTCTGCTTCTCCTCACAGGGCAAGTTCTTCAGCTCCCAAACATCTTCATGTCCTCCCCACTGAACTCACTACAGCTTATCAATGTCTGTCTTGTACTGGGGATTCCAAAACAGGGCACAGTACTCTTGCTGTGGTCTGACAGATCCTGAGTAGAGGGTGATGATCCCTTTCCTCAATTTACTGATCACATTCCTGTTAATACAACCCAAAATACTACTGAAACACTTTTTTCTTTTCTTTTTTTTTTTTTTTTCTTTTATCTCCCCCTTTCCCCACCCCCTGCAAGGTAACACAGCTTGCTTATGCTTGACTTGCTGTCTACTAAGATCCCTTCCTACAGAGCTACTTTCAGCCAGCCAGTCCCCAACCTGTATCATTGCAAAGGGCTCCTCCTTCCAATGTGCTGGAATTTGCATTTGTCCTGGTTGAATTTCATATCTCTCAGTTCATTCCTTCTGCTTGTCTAGGTCCCTCTGGATGACAGCTTTGTCCTCAAGAATATAGACTGTTCCACCCATCTTGGTGTCATCTGCAAACTTGACAAGAGTGTACTCCAGTGCCTCCTTTCTTGTTTTTCCCAGGATGAATTATCTCACTTGAGAGCTCTAGCAGACTACAATGACTGAGCACAGCAGAACTGGGTATGGCATGGTAATTGTCTGCGAAGATTAAATTGTCCTTTATTTTTTTTTTTGTTAATACAATAAAAAGCTGAAATATGTGTGATTTTTATTAATATTCATGTGATATGATCCGACAATGATAAACCAGCTTTGAAAACATAACATTTATCTGGTTTGTGAATTTTCTGTGTTGTCTACATAAGTAGCAGAATTTATAGGTTAAGCAGGGTAACACAAGACAAGTGGAGGATTGATGGTGTATGACATTTTTTTTCACCCTGTGCTGTTGATTTACAGCTATACAAACAAAATAGCATTCACTGCTTTCAATTTTTAGACTTAAATTTTCAGGTGATTCTGGGTACCAGTAATTCTGAATACCATAGTTTAGCAGCGGCCAGCTTGTATCATATTGAAAGATTTGTGAAACCACTGAACACTAGCCCTCTGAAAATCAGTTTATCTTATTGTGATCTCATGTATGCTCATCAGTTCATGTGACACATTTGATAGGAATTCAGAGGAGAGAAGATAACAGGAAAATAACTATTGACATACAGTAGCATAGATACAATCAAGCAGGCTGGCCTAAATGATGCTTCCACATATATCTCTAATAATTACAGAGGTTTTACATAGGTCAAGATACACAGAAATAGCAAACTAATTGTACATCCATCAATATAAGTGCTGGTTACTTTCTTGTGAATGGGGAGTCATAACCAACTTTGATAACAGATACAGTAATTCAGTTAAACAGTGTTTTAATTAGCAATTTGAGATTAAAGTGTGCACAAAATTATGGTACAAGAAATTGAGAGGCAGGAATATGGAATTGTTCCTTAACTTTGTCCCAGGTTGTCTGTTCATACCAATCATTACATCAAAGCTTTGTCACCTTCAGTGAGTATTATGTATAAAACCTAAATTAATGCTTCCAACCCCTACAGTGTAGTTCCATGGTAGCAGCTGTGGGATGTACAGCTCACTGGGTGAGAGAGAAAGTGATTTTGCAAAGCTTCACAAACAAACTCCTTCTTCCGCCAGAAATCCTTGGTACTGGGTATTGAGTGGCACTCTTATTTTATGGGTATCATGCATGAAGGAAGTAATGTAGAGACAGAGCCTCAATTCCTGTGCATTTATGTTTACCGCAGCCTTCACTGAGGCCCAAGCCATCTGGATTTACTGAAATTTACCCATGGAATTCACTAAAGAAGTACAGAAGCAGTTTCTTTTAGCTCTTGACTTGCCTAGAGATTCACTTGAAACCACATAAGATATAACTGAAACTTCACTTGTAATTTTTCTTACTTTTTATCATGATCTCTGCTGTATTACATCTGCTCCTGTTCATCTCTTCTTCACTCTGACAATTCAGCTTCAGGCACAGCATAACAAGTGGGGAGGTGGTGTTAGATATGAACTCAAAACAGGGTGAGGTGAATTACAGCATTAATGTGTGATTGTGCTACACATAGATAAGACAGGAGGAGGGAGTACAAAAATAAAAATAAGTTGACTTAATGGGTCAGAAAGAACCTGTGTAATTGTTTAGACGCCCTCTTTGAAACACATGCCAAAGAATACCACCTAATAATTTATGCTCCATACCTATGTTTTCCAGAAGAGTTTTACTATGGCTTTTGTTGTTAGAAAAATTAAGGGTAGCATTAGACTAACTTTCTAAATATAAACTGGAAGGAGGTTTTAAAGACCTGTATTGACACATCTAGCCACCTGCATGTAAGAGTTTTCACTACCTTTTTCTGTAATCAGTCTTTAAGATTAAACACTGACTGACAACAGAAAGGGTGATCTAGAGCTCCACATACTACCATCACCTCCAAGAGGCTTTTCTTCAGACTCATTGTGACTAGCATTCTGAACAATTGAGGCAGAATTTTCTTGTTAACCCTGAAGTTAAATGTTTCCCATTTAATCAACATTTTTCTTGTAATGTAATAAGATGGCTTAAAGCAGACAAAATCACCTCTGGTATATTCAGAGCTTGATCATTTTCTTAATTAGAGTGCTCTATTTTAACAACAGCCCTGGAACCTTGTCGGGGTCCCCTGCTGGGATGTGCATGAGGTGCATGTGATTTACAATAATCTCTTAGCAACAACATTTCTGTGAATTGATAAATTACTGCGTATTTATTCTGCTTAAAAAATTATGTCCTTTGACAGTGCTCTGTAGGAAATGTCTCAGCAAGAAGCAGAAACAGTCTTGAAAAATGGAGTATAGTTTCAAACCAAACCGGAGCAATTTTTTCAGTCTCAACACTAAAGAGGTAACCTGTAGTAGGTGTTAAATCCTTTGTGAGCAGCACACATTAACCATTGCAACACCCAATTACTGTTATTGCTGTGTGGGTATAACACACCTACAGCAGTCAGTAGGGCCTACCTGGTGAACAGATCCTGTAGCTAGAACAACAAAAGCTATTAAAAATGGACCACAGCCATGCTAATAATGGAGCCTCTGATCCACACCTTTGATGGTGTAAAGAAAAGTGACCGGAAAAAAAGATGCTCTCATCTGGCTCTATGAGGAGTTAGATTACTCTTCTTATGGTCAACTCTAATTGTTCAGCAGGACTAACATCTCAGAAGTTCTAGCAAAATGGAAGTGGAGGTCAGGTGATTTCAGAGACACAACTGAGTGTAAGTTACAGGTTGACAGACCCCCCTGCCCAAACCCATCCCTGATACACACATGCTGTGAGCAAAATGAGTTGCTTCCTCTTCTGAAGATACTGTTAGTTTGTTACCAAGACTTTCATAAAGGTGCAAGTAGCAGTTTTTAAGTTTTGGGGAACTTGCAGCTAGTATTTTAAAGTTGCTGGCAAATACTTGTACAAGTCCCCAAAGGGAAAATCATCCTGGGTCTTAATGTCATTAAACACAGGAACATCATAGGAATTCAACCCCAGGAGACTATGAGATATAGGAAATTATACACCAAGTGGCTCTGAAAACTTAGCTGTGCTGGTACACATAATAACCTTTACTGTGTGGGGCCACCTTATGGGTCTTTGTTTTTAATAGCAGAGTGAGTCTTAACACATGGCATGAAGAAATGGCTCTTCCACCATTCAGCTGTGCCTTTTGCCAAATGAGATAAACTTTACTCCCTCATCTGAAAAAAGAAATAGAGGCAAAAGAGAAGAAGTGAGTGAATTGCTTGAGATCAACTGTTTTAAGCCAATGCCAAAGACTAAAAAAGGAACCTAAATCTCCTGACCTCCAGACTGCTGTCCTACACATGATGTGAGGCTTCCTCATGTCATTGCTTTGTTCTGTTTGTTTCCAAAGATCACTCTTTCAGCTTTGCCACGTGACAGGTTGTTAACAGATACTTGCTTTTGTGTCAGTGGCTGAGAAAAACATAAGGGCATAGTACTGAGGCTGTCGTTCTGTTTATAAAATGTCAGAGCGCAACACCTGGAGAGATAGTGTGCGTTGCAAATGCACTATCTAAAAAAAGATAAAAACTGACCTGTAAGAGATTTATTTGAGGCCTTCAGGGTAGTAACTACCACTTGTGAAAATTCTTCTGCCCCCCACATCCCATTTTAAATGGCCAAACTATCCATATGTCCCTGAGCTTGGTGATAATACTCTTGGGTGTACTGACAATGATTGCTGAAGTCAGAAATGATCAACGTATCCAATATGTCACTTAGCGCAGCAGCAGATGTTTCTGTCTTTCAAATGGCAAGGGAATTACTGAGTAGTAAACCTGGACTGTGTTTGTTTGTTTGTTTGTTTTCTTCTTTTTTTTTTTCCCATTCTGTAGTGGAGATTAAGGTTGTGGTGTTTTTTTTGTTGTGTGGGTTTTTTTGTTTGTTTATTTTTTCCTCAGATATTTATTGCTTCATATTTGAGTTGATTTTACTACCTTACAACAACTCTTTACAATATATTATCACAGAGTTATAGGTTCTCCACTGTCCTGGTTTTGGCTGGAATAGAGTTAATTTTCTTCACTAGCTAGTACAAGGCTATGTGTTGGATTTGTGCTGAAAACTGTGTTGATAACACAGGGATGTTTTAGTTGTTGCTGAGCAGTGCTCACACATAGTCAAGGCCTTTTCTTCTTCTCACACCACCTCACCTGTGATGTGCACCTGGGGGTGCACAAAAATTTGGGAGGGTATACAGCTGGGACAGCTGACCCCAACAGACCAAAGGAATATTCCATACCATATGATGTCATGCTCAGCATACAAAGATGGGGAAGAAGAAGGAAGGGGGGGCCATTCAGTGTGATGGTGTTTGTCTTCCCAAGTAACAGTTATACGTGATGGAGCCCTGCTGTCCAGGAGATGGCTGAACATCTGCCTGCCCACAGGAAGTCGTGCATGAATTCCTTGTTTTACTTTGCTTGTGTGTGCAGCTTTTGATTTACCTGTTCATCTGTCTGTATCTCAACCCAGAAGTTCTCTCATTGTTAGCCTTCTGATTCTTTCCCCCATCCCACTGAAGGGAAATGAGGGGTTAAACCACAACACCCACACAGGGATCTTGGTTGATACAGAGACAGAGCAGAGCAAAAATGTAGTAAACAGTCCTCTTCAGTCTGCGATACAATCTTGAGCCATGTGATTCCCAGTGCTGGGATTATGGTCGTGTGGAGTCTCTTTTACGGTACAAACATTTCCACTAATGGCATGCAAGCTGACACAATAAGACAGAATTCCTCTTGGAATTATCCAAAATCTCTGGGACAATCTGAATGAGGTACTTTTAAACATACAGATAACACAAAGTGTGCAGAAGCGGAGAGCGTGACTCATCGTACTGTTTCCCCTTAGTGTGAAGGGTTCGTGTAATGGCCATAGTGTGGTACTTCTTGTGTGATGTACTTTGCTACATTTCCCACATGCTGTTTGGTTTGAGTTAGGTGGAAACCTGATACCTGAAATATGCTTCTCAGTAATGGAGCACATGGTATCCTATGAAAGTTCTTATGGTAGCATGAGTATAGCAGGACTGGGAAGGTACTTTGCATGTGATGACATTTCCCTCACTTCAGATTTACATGAGGAAGAAGGGTTTCCGATTGGCTTCATAAGGTTCGAGACAAGATGACACTAGAAAGTTGGAATATAATTCAAAAATTAGTTCCCTAACTTTCACAGAAACCCCAATACATGTCTGTAGGGCTTCAACCTAATTACCATTGTCTAAATTTTTGTCTTGTTACTGAAAACTTGTAACAAATTAACTGTTAAACTGTTTCCAAACTCCTACCAAATTAACTCCAATTGATGAGAAGGACTTCCCTGATACTGTTCAATTGATGACACTTTTGCTGCATGCAGAATTCATGTCTGATTATCCTCTGCTGAGGATGAAGAGTAACTGCACTGATGACATCACAACATCTGACATCTTATACGACTCATTAGATCAGTTTCTCCATTCAGATAAATCCCAAGAGATTACAGTAAAATCTCACAGTTGCCCATTAAACAGCAGGAAACATATGGTTACAGAAATGTGGCTATATTTTGGTAAATTTATTTTTTAAAGACATAAGACATTAAAATGATTCTATAGGAACTATTTCAATTTTATACACATATAGTACTACTTTGTTTAAAGTTCTCATACAGTAGAATCTTCCTTCTACAATGCAGTGAATTTTGTGAATGTAGTTGACAATCAATAAAATTACTGTGTAATGACTAAGTAGCTTCCATCCATCCTGATTTATTTCTGAAACATGAGAAAAACATCACAGATGCATGCTACATTGTTCAGAGAACATACATATGCATTTAAGTCACTTAACATTATACGTTTTAGTGATATAATTGTGAAATATGTTCCTTTTACATTCCTAATTACGGAGCAGAACAGATGGCAAAGACTTAGTTCAAAGTAATATATATCCATTAAAAAATGATGTTGCCAACCCGTCATCAGTGATAGAAGAATTTCATTCTTCCTTGGAATATAATCAGCCACTACTCTGGACCGCAAAAAAATGTCATTATTTCAAAGTTTATTTTCTATAGTCATTTACAGTCAAAAATAGCTAGGAAACTTTGAAAGCTTGAATTATCAGTTGCAAGACATTTGACATGGGTTCATAATTTGACAGCATGAGACAGTTTGCAGGGAATGTAACTCTGAGCAAGAACTACGGGTGACATTTATTTTGGCTCTGTACATGACTCATTGTGTTTACACCATTGTAAGTGTGTAACTGAAAGCTCAACTCTTCCTTTGAGTAACAGGTTGCAGGAAGGGTGTGTATTGTGGTGAATGCTCAGAAAAAGACCCTGACCAGGCTAGCACAGTTTGCTCAGTGCTGGGGAGTGATGTGCTGGACTACGAGTATTCCAAATCATGGTTTATGTAGCATCACTGACTCTGATCAGCGTTTGCAGTCCCGAGACAAAGTGCCTTGTTTCTGTGGTGTTCCTGTTTAAGACAGAAACAAGTAGTTGAGGCGACATGCAGTGCTGGGATGCCAAACCATTTCTCCCTGTAGATACAGTGGAGGTAAGTAAGTGCCTCTGAAAAGTTATCCAGAAGCCCTGAGAAAAATGCCAATCACTTTAAACTAACTTTATAAACAGCTATGTTTTGGCAGTTCAGTAAGGATAAATTCTTTCCTTGGTTTCTTGTCAGTAGATGTTATAGCAGATATTTAAATTTGATTTAAGTACCATACAACTCAATGTTTCCTTAAAATGCACAACGTCAAGGATTTTACCCATCTCTTCCAATAGGGCAAAAGGCTAAAAGGAAGACCCTAAGCCTGAGGCTGGAGCCACACTAGTAAATTAAACAGTCTCAAGGAATTTTCCCAGGCTCCAGAACTCAAATTTTCTGCATCATTAAACTGCAGTTCCAAGCATGGTTTTGTCTTGCACCAAATAGCATTTTCGTTAGCAATTCCTGGACACAGGGCAGAAATATGCATGGGCCAGTCAGACTGTTTGCAGCAGGAGGTTTGCATGCAGCCATCTTCTTGTGAGGGCTGGGAGAGGTTGCTGGTCTCTTGGCCGTGTTCTGCTGTCTGCCATCAGTGCCAGAGAAAGGGTTCTGTATATTTGCTTTGTTCGTATAGATAGCCATATTAGATTAGGTAACCTTAGTTACCAAATTGCAGAGGACAAGAAAAGAAAAAAATTGAACCTTAGGTATGCAAGAGGATGATTTGTTGACATTAATAAAAGAGCTGCTGCTCTCAGAAACTCCATTCAGGAGCAGCACAGCAACCTACCAGTTTTCACTGTCTTCAAATGCACACAATAATCAACTTGCATGTATTCATGGTCAAGTTACTTGTGGGCCTAGAGCCTTCACCACAGGTCATAGTGTGTACTCAGGCCCCATAGAATTGGTCATAAACAGTCTTCATTTAAACATACGTCTGAAATAATCTGTAGATAAAAATTATTTTTTTCTAAGCTGGCTGCCCATATGAATGGCTGAAATTAATGAACGGGCTTGAATGTGAGACTGTCTATGATGCGATTATAAACATCCTTCTGTATTTAAAATATGACCTGGGTATAAATATCATTTTTTGTATTCTGGCAATGTTTTAGACACTGTACATCACTAGCTTCCTGAACTGCACATAATTATTGCTTTGTAGAGTCACTGATGGGATGTTTTCTTGGGTTACAGGATTTTTTGATCACCACATGGTGATATTTGCTCTGCCTTGATAACATGAAGGCACCTTGTTTTTGCAAAAGGATGACTACAGGAATTGGAAATCTTCTAAGTGGAAATAGTTACTGAAATGA